>NC_136959.1:52975287-53142787 GCF_032717465.1 Coenobita brevimanus | reverse complement strand
CCCTCTTCCATTCTTTTGGCACTTTCCCCTCTTCCAGTGAGCATACAATTAAGCTGTGAATTTTATCCGCCAGTTGTTCTCTGCATTCCTTCAGTACCCAATTAGAAATTCCATCAGGTCCTGGGGCTTTCCTTACATCTTGAGTTTCCAGTAATTTATACACTTCCTGTACCTCCACTTTTATATCTTTCATCACCGGAACATTTCTAATCACTCCATCCCCTTCCACAAGCTCCTTTTCTTTAGTGAAAACTGACTGGAAACGTTTGTTCATTATTTCTGCTTGCATTGCCGCATCCTTAAAGACCTCACCTTCTACTTTCAGTCTGGTGATTCCTTCCTTTTGTTTCAGTTTGCCATTAACAAATCTATAAAACAGTTTGGGTTCATCCTTGCATTTGTCAATTATACCTTTTTCAAAATTCCTTTCTTCTTCTCTACGTATTCTTGTTTATTCATTTCTTGTTCTTTTATATTCTTCCTTTGTTCTCTCGTTACCTCTCTTTCTCCAATTGTTCCACGCCTTATCTCTCTCTTTTTTTGCTATCATACACCTTCTATTAAACCACTCCTTTTTCCTGTTTTCTTTCCCTCTTACTCTTGATACAAATTTTTCCACTCCCAAATTATAGAGGTCTAGAAAGATATCCCACTTCCTCTGTATCTCTCTTGTTTCTCTGAATTTTCTCCAATCTGCATTTTCAAAAAAGTTTCTCAATCCTGTAAAATTTGCTTTCCCAAAGTTGTTTCTTCCCTGTCTATGAAGCTCGTCTCTTGGCTCGACGTTTCCTATTAACATCTGGAACTCAATGACCACGTGATCACTTTTTCCCAAAGGACAGAGATATTCCAATGATTCTATTACATCGGGTTCTTTGGTGAACAGTAAATCTAACCTTGCTTGTGTGTCCTCACCTCAAAACCGTGTCTCTTCTTTGACCCATTGCATCATCACATTATTCATTATTATATTTAATAACATTGTGCCCCACGAATCCTCGCCGCCTCCCGAGTACCATTCCTCCCAGTTCACCTCTTTACAATTAAAGTCACCCACCAAAATTATATTATTGCTTTTCTCAATTATTTTTTGCAAGTAGCTAGCCATATCTGACAACATCTCATGGTATTCGTCATCCTTCCATGATCTCGTCTTTGAGGGAACATACACTACCGCCACATCTCTCTTAACATTCTCTCCAGTTTCTAATTTCATATATATCACTTCAGCCCTGCCTTCTCCCATTTCCACAGTATCTACATTTATGTTGTTCTTCACTGCTATCATCACTCCTCCTCCCTTTTTTTCTTTTCTGTCTTTTCTCCACAGTTTGTATTTACCATCTCCCAAATGAACATCAATATCTTCTCTTAATTTGGTCTCTACAAAGCACATGACATCAGGTTCATGTTCTCTCAGGAAATAATTAATTTCGATCCTTGTCGATAAGAAACCATCAACATTAGTATATATCACCTTCAAATTATTTTTGACATTATTAATACCCTCTTCTCTCCTACTCTCTGTCCGTATCACTTCCTCAACTTCTAATCTTTCACAACCATCCCCCTTAGTTTCCTTCACTTCTATTTCCTTAAATACCATTTCCTTTCTTTCATATCCAATACTCTCCAAAAAAAAGTATTACATTCTTCCTCTGTCCTCTTATCATTTTTTCCTTTACTTCTTCCTTTAATGATTTTAAAACTTCTCTTTCTTCTTCATTCAGATCTTTTCTTATCATAATATTTTCCATCCCCGCCTCTTTGCTTAATTTCCAGGTCACTTTAAGTATCTCATTTATTACACTTTCTGATGTAAACTTGACTCTCATTGGTCTTGTTTCTCCCTTCTTGTAAGGCCCTATCCTCCTTACTTCCTCAATTTCTTTTACCCACTTGTCTCCTTCGGGGTCAATCTTGCCTAACATTCCTCTCACCAGGTTCGTGTCCCTCTCGAGTCTTACGAACCTAACCTTTTCTTCCTCTTCCCTGTTTCCAAATACTACCACACATCTGTTCCTTTCTACAGTTTCTCTCACTATTTTCTCTTTTTTCTTCAGTGTGTGTATTTACCTATTTGTAGTATACAGGAATTAATCAATGCTCGTGTTGTCCTGTCTCCATATCCACATTTATCAAGTCTACCTTTACACACATGAATGTTTTTCTCATGCACCCCCTCTTTGTTTAAGTCGTTCCAAATATTTAAGTATTTACCTAATATACCTAATTGTGATATACACGGAATGTACTATGCTCGTGGGTTTCCGTCGCTGTTTCTCAATGTCAAATTTGGCTTTAAACTCGTTTAAGTTTCTAGACTGGACGATCTCTTTGTCCAGGCTATTCCATAAGTCTATACTTCTGTAAGTGTGTGTGTGTGTGTGTGTGTGTGTGTGTGTGTGTGTGTGTGTGTGTGTGTGTGTGTGTGTGTGTGTGTGTGTGTGTGTGTGTGTGTGTGTGTGTGTGTGTGTGCATCATCAGTTCTCTCTCTCTCTCTCTCTCAGGAAATGCTAAGAAGTTTATTTGTGTGTGTGTGTGTGTGTGTGTGTGTGTGTGTGTGTGTGTGTGTGTGTGTGTGTGTGTGTGTGTGTGTGTGTGTGTGTGTGTGTGTGTGTGTGACACCAGTTCATACACACAAACACACACACACAGAGTCCATTAGTCATACACAGATGACGGTGACTAGGGAATTAAGACATCTCAGGAGTAAGAATCCTGAAGAGTAAACCCATTTCCTCCCCAATGGATTCACCACCAAGGGAGAAAAACCTATTTGTGGAGAAAAGCCTGAAGTAAGATCAATGTGATGCCATTGCTCTAAACAGCCAACACAGCTGGAATATCTGACTCTGCTGGCTATCCCTTGCTGAGGCAAATTACTTTAAAGCTTCTAGGTCATGCTGTATGTGGTAGACAAAGGAAAAACTTGTATGCCATGCCTGATGCAGCATACCAAGAAGTAAGTATAGTACATTTTTTCAGAGCTGCTGAAGCCCTAAGAGAAAACAGAATTTTTGCAAAGGGAAAGTTCATCTGAGTCTCTTAAAAGCATGTTCCAAAGGGCTTTTTATTAAGAGTTCTTGTTTTAAGCCTGTTTAAGGGTATTACATAGTCAACCCTATGGAAGACTGAGAAACCCATGGAAAGGTGAAGTTAAAAAAACAGGAATAAGTCTGAAAAAAACAATTACCACTGTTTAAAATATGCCTAGTATACCAAAAGTGGCAGAGGGGAATGTCATGAGCAGTGGAGTCCATATCCAATCACTACAAAGACCACAACACTTAGGTATTTAACATACCCAAGATGGCTGCATTACGGTGGTCGTGAATATGTGCAGTCTTGGTCCCAGCACTTCCATGCAAGTGCAGCCATATCTAGATTTCAGGGAAAGTTTGCACTTTTCTTTTTTTCCAAGCACAATCACTTTACAACACCTGCCTCCAAACACTGTAGCTCCGGTGAGGTGGTTCCCTCACTAACACCATGATTACATATGGCAGCTGAAACCACATGAACTTGATGCCAAACAACCTGATATCCTGAAGGAGGAACAAACAGGCTATTACAGTGTCAACTAAGAAGTGAAATGGCAGGGGACAGGGCGACATATAGGCGATAAGTTTGTGGCCACCCCTAACGGGATTAAGGCATCTGGCTAGAGAGAGAGAGATAGATAGATAGATAAACAGACAGATAGATAGATACACAGACAGGTAGATAGATAGATAAACAGACAGAGAGATAGATAGATAGATAAATACCTACAAATACAGTAATTTAAAATTACGCAAACATAATACTACATGGATTCAGTGGAGATACTTTTACTTAATGCAAGTCCAAAACTGACCCAAAGAAATTTCAAAACAACATAAAACCTCACACACTGCCATTGCAAATGACTGTAACAGAATATCAACTGAAAAAGACACTTCAATTAGGTGATGGTAAAGACTTACCAGGTCAGGCTGCATTAATACCCTGCAATACTGCTATATTGTGCAAATATCTTTCATTTACTTTCACCTTACATCTCAAAATATTACTCATAGCTACTGCACAGGGAATCCTTGAAATACGAAAGGGATAGGGACCAAAGAAAACTTTCGTAATCTGAAATTTCGTATATCGGAATGATTTTCCCCATTGAAATATACATATAAAGGGGGGGGGATGCATTCCAGGATCCCATTGGACCCCCCACTTAAATTTTACCCTTCCTATTTAGAAGTATGCAATACACGTATACATTACTATACTATTGTACAGAAAATAAAAAATAAAACATACAACTAATTACTGTAGTATTAGTACACTGTACAGTTAAATATAGACCCGTGCTGCGGCTTGAGATTCGTGTCGTTGATATGGTGATTTGTGTCGTTGATATGCTGCTCAGTCACATGGTGAGACCCTAATAATTTCCAATTTCCTCTCCAGAGTCAGAGTACAATGTTGTTTCTTCTTGGCAGCTGGTTCCCCGGATGCTGAAGATGATGCAGGGAGCTTGGGAGGCATGGCGAAAGTATGAAAACAGGAAGAACAATGAAAAGCTGCGTAACGTACAGCGAAGCTGAGAGGAGAGGATGGACATGACTCGACTGAGAGGCGCGCAAAAATGTGTTTACCAGAGAGGGGTTAGTTCATTTTCTCACCGCAAGCGAGCGCGGCGCTGTGCAGCGCGCCCATTTTGAATTTTTCGTATTTCCTCTTGTATCACTTTTCGTACCATCATGACAGATACTTTCGTATTGTGGAATTTGTCCTACATTCATCACTTTCGTACCATCGGAAATTCGTACTTCGAGTTCTAGTATTTCAAGGACTCACTGTATTTTGTTGCTCCAAAGCATCATCCAAATGAACACTTGCTATTGTTGGTCAATAAAGGCTGTAAAAAAATTGGAAAGGTTAAAGAAAAGCCATGTTAACAGGAAAAATTGTTGAGCATGAGTGCTCAGTCTGTGTACAAGATGGGAGGAGAGAGGAAGGAGGGAGATGTAGGTGGAATGGTATATGAGTGAGAGTGATCTGACTTAAGGGAGAGCAACCTGGTGGCAAAGGACAGGGTGACAGGGAAATGATTTGTTTATCGCTGCCCCATTTGGGATTAAGGCATATGGTTATGCACAAACAGACAAAGAAAAAATGTACAACACCATAAGCGTAAAACATTATATACACTTAAATAATAATAAAAACAATCAAAAACAATTTTATAAAAAAGCAGTGTACCGGATATAGTACTATACCAAGAGAGTACTATACTACCAGAGTTCATTCATTCATTCATTGCCAGATGCCATGTATCCCAAATGGGGTGGCCAAGGGCTTAGAGTTAATTGTTTTACAGGGAGGGGCACTAATCCTCCACCAACCCCACTTGACACGTAGGGAGAACGTTATGCTAACAGCATCTGGTGTTCCCAGGCGGTCACCCATCCAAGTAAGAGCTAAAATTACTACAGGCCAAACAATAAAAAAAAACTGTACACAATACTGCACTGTACCAGTTATACATTCAAAATAAAGACCGCCTGAGTAAAAAGTTGAAATTAAAAGAAGCCAAACAGCAAAGCATACTGTACTCAAGGTGACTTTTTGCAGAAGCTACAAGAAGTATCAGTAACTATACTGTATTCCCATATCTACACAGTGATACATAATAATATTAATGTTGCTATGGAAAATAAGACTTCAAAGAAATTTTGTGATAGTCATGCTCAAAGTAACCACAATTAGGTAATATTTTTTCTCCTTTCCAGTAAAACTTTATAATAGAAGCAGAAATAGGAGAATGCAGGCTACAACAGCATGAACAGATACTGTACAGAGCACACTAGAAAAGCATTTGTATAAAATAATGACCATAAGCACACAGCAGCCAAAGAAGGAGGTAGTAGGGCTCAGTCTTCATCTCTCACAGCTGTATGGTCCTCTAGTCAACAATGTATTCTGATTCTGTCATCTGTGGTGTTTATATATTGTTCTCCCTCCTCATGTCAAAATCCAGCTATCTCCATCTGGCAACCTACAGCAGCTTGTGGGGTTCTCATGATGATATGCCACCCAGCCTAAGTGTTACGTAACAGTTATGATTCTCTGTACCTGGAAAAACTGAATCTATCAATATACTGTATACTGTAATTTTTTCAGACTAAGGATACAATACATTATGTACTAGAACAGATAACTGAATGTAGAGAGAACTAGAATACCGTATTGTACTTTATGCTGATCTAATTACAGTACTACATATATTTCCATTTTTGCAGTCTTCCTTCCAACTATGAACCACCTAATGGGATGGCTGTAAATAATGCATATTGTATCCATGCTACTTTGCACAGACAACACTTCATACACACTCCACAGCAAATACTGAAACATGACATATGAAGCAGTCTGACAGCCAATACTGGTTGTAGGACGCTCAAGAGGAGCTTTTCTGTAACTTTGTTCCATATGCTAATTCTTTTATTATGAAGCTAAAGGGATCAAACAATGAGAATGGGTCATTAAAAAACAGAGAAATTATGTGTGTTTAAGATATAAACTTCTTTATACAGAAAACCCCTGTAATCAGTAACAATTTTTTTATAAGCAGATGTACTTCCTTGTCCTATACATACACTCCTCAAGGTGTGGGAACAAGAGCATTTCACAAGAATATCAAGACAAGGATTGACTGAGGTAAATATCCACCCTTTCAAGTGTTTATCACTCTTATCATGGGAAATTCTTGAACTGTACTGCTGCCCAGTATGTCAACAACTGCTGTCATCAACCACTACATTGTACACTCAAACCTCGATTTAAGGGATTTCAGATTTAAGGGACTCCATATTCTACCTGACAAACGGACAGGACCATTCAAAAAGTCCGCTACTTGAAACAATAATGTTTCTTTATACAGTACCTGTAAAATAATATTCATAATCATATAAATAAGTAAGATAAGTGAAACAATCATTGCATTTCATAATACGACTGTCTTTCTATGTGGTAAAACAATGGACATTTTCAAGTAAGGGACATTTTCAAGTATGGGACACTTTCCCCATTTAGTCCCTTAAATCGAGGTTTGACTGTACAGTACAGTATCAGTATAACAATTAGTTGGGTTAACTACCAGCCAATAGAAATGCCAACTAGCAGAAAAAAAAAATAAATAAATTCCTTTCCCTTCTCTAACTCCTGAAGACATCCAGTAAGAAAGAAGGATCAAGCCTCTTTAACCCCTACAAGACGGGCATCGGAATGTTTTGACATACTCGTACACTCAGGACGGGCATAATTGGCAGGTGCAATATGGTGGGTGGTTTGTGGGGGTGTGTGGGGGGGGTTGTGGGGTGGTGTGGGGGGCTGAGTGCTTGGGGGAGTTGGGGGGTGGGTGTGGGGGGATGATGAGAGGGGGTGGGAAGTGGGGTTGGGGAGGGGGGTGGGGGGAAAGGGTGGGGGTGGTGGTGGGGGTTGGTTTGGGAGGTGTGGGGGTTTGGGGTATGGGGTGTGGGGGGTAGGGGAGGGTAGGGGGTACATGGTTAGGGGTGGTGGGGGAGGGTAGGGGTTGGGGGTTAGGGGTGATGGGGATAGGGGGTGAGCAGTAGAGGGTGGGGGATAGGGGGTGGGGGGGATGGTGGGGGAGTGGAGGAAAATGGGGGAAAGGGGTGGTGGTGGGGTGGTTGGGGGGATGGGGGTTGTGGAGGGCATGGGGAGTGTGGGGTGGGGGTGGGTGGCAGGTGGTGTGTGGGTTTTGGGGGGGGGGAGGTGGGCATGACCACATGTTCAGACACCCGTCTTTTTTGGCCCTATTATCCTCAGACAGCATATGCGGACACCAGTCTTTTAGGGATTAACACCACATACAGGACAGTATGTGTTTGGAAGGTGGAGTATGTCAACATCAGCAGTAAAATGCTGAGGCAATGGGCAAAGAAAACTCCAAAACAATGCAAATCAAGCAGTGAAACTACCACTTGGATTTAAATGAAGTATCTGTAACAGAGCCAAAACTTTTATCATCATTTCCATGACAGTGTTTGTGCTGAGTCCTGGGACACTATTTTATCACGGTACCAAGTTTCATCAACATAATCACGTCAACGACTATTTTGCTATCTTGTGATACTGATGTGAGGTATCTACTTACCCACAGTCCTCCTCAGTTTTGTTGTCAGCATTATGAATTATTCTGAGATTATTTTTATGCCCCTCAGGCTAAGGATGAGTGTGGTGAAATTTTATCACCTTTGTGGCAGATCATGAATGCCACCAATATACCCTTCTCGAATCAATTTAACCCATTCCATGCTGTGTTCATATATATACGAACAAACTGTCAAAATTGCTGAGTCCAAATATATACAGACTAACTCATAGTACCCTAAACTGCCAAGTTCATATGTATATACGGACAGGGTTTTCCTCACATTTGCGCGACATTATTTGAGTCTGCCCTTAGTGTGACAGAAAATGGGATGACAGATACCCCTCCTCCACTCCCATGCCTTATACCAATATACTGTTTAAAAAAAAAGAAAAAGTGAATGTGAAAATGTGAAATTAGCACGGAACCCCAACTTACCATCATCATAGTTTTGACTGTGGCTGCATTACATACACCAGATTGCATATCCATGCTACAAGTAATCTATGCATCCACCCACTCCACACCAAAACGGACTATCTATCCACATCAGCTGCTGATGGTATCTGAAAGTAGCCATCTGACGCAAATCTGGGTCATGCCGTGCAGCCAAAGATACTATGCTTACTCCTGACTTCCAGTCAAAGTTGGAGAACTTCCAAGCGTTGAACTAGCCGATAGTGATGCACAAATAGTGTGTATTGTATAATGAAAGTAATATAAGTAAATGTATGCAAATAGAAGTATCTATCTATCTATCTATTGCCAGACGCCTCAATCCCGTTTGGGGTGGCCACAAACAAATCGCCTCCAAGTCGCCCTGTCCCCCGCCATTTCACTCCCCTGCTCCCAACTCACACCCCCCTCTCTCATATACCTCTCCACCCCATCCCTCCATCTCATCCTCGGCCTCCCCCTCCCTCTTCCCCCCTCCACCTCACTCACATACACTCTCTTCGTCAGTCTCTCACCCTCCATCCTCTCCACATGGCCAAACCACCTCAGTGTGTTCCTCATAACGCTTCCTATCACATCCACATCCACACCACAACGCTCCTTTATATCCTCATTCGTCAGCCTGTCTCTCCACGTGACTCCACAGGCTCCTCTTAAATAACTCATTTCCACTGCTCTCACTCTTGACTTGTGTCCTTCCAACAATGTCCAAGCTTCACTTCCGTACGTTAGAGTTGGTATCACAATACTGTCATGTAGTAACTTTTTCACTTCCATGCTCACTTCCCTGTTTCTTATCACTGCTTTCAAGGAACCAGCAACCTTTCTTCCCTGCTGTACCCTTTCAAGCACTTCACCCTCCAAACCTCCATCCTTACTCATCACACTACCCAAATACTTAAACGTACTCACATTTTCCAATTCCTCACCATCTAACCTCGCTGTACATTCACTAACTTCACCTCTCTCAAAGACCATCACTTTACTCTTCCCTACATTCACCTTTAGGTTCCGTTTCTTACACACTCTCCCAAACTCATCCACCAAGCCTTGCAGCTCCCCTTCGTCTTCACTCAACAACACGGTATCATCTGCAAACAACAGTACAGGGAGTTTCCAAACACTATCCTCTCTCACCAGGGCCACTCCAACATCCACTACCCTACCTTGTACCTCTTTTATTACCCCATCCATGTACAGATTGAACAACCATGGAGACATGACACATCCCTGTTTCAAAGCAACTTTCAAAGAGAAAAACTCACTTAGTTCACCATCCACACGCACTGCAGCCTTCGCACCATCGTACATACTCTTCACAGCATTCAACAACTTCCCATCTACTCCATATATTCTTAACACTTTCCACAATCCTTGTCTATCCACCCTGTCATATGCTTTCTCCAAATCCATGAAAGCCGCATACAACTTCTTTCCCTTCTCTAGAAACTTTTCCACTAAAGATCTAAGAATGAATATCTGATCTACACAACCTCTTCCCTTCCTAAAGCCTCCCTGTTCTTCTCCAACTAATTTCTCTGTTCTTTCTCTAACTCTGTCCATAAGTATCCTACCATACACTTTTCCTATTATACTAAGAAGACAAATGCCCCTATGATTACCACACACTTCTTTTTCCCCTTTTCCTTTGTACAAGGGAATAATTATACCTGACTTCCAATCCTCCGGGACTCTACCTTCCTCCCAGGCCAATCTGCACATCTTCCACATCCATTCTACTACTATCTCTCCCCCATGCTTCAGCATTTCACCACACACTCCATCAATTCCTGGGGCTTTCCCGATTTAACTTTCTTCATTGCTTCCACAACTTCTATCCTACTGATTTCTTCCTGTCTTCTCACCTCCCTCCTTCTCCCAGCCATTCCCCAGCCACTTATACTCGCATTACTTCCATCCTCTACGTTCAACAATTCCTTAAAGTGTTCTCTCCATCTGCTCACTTTTTCTCCCTTCTCCACTAGTAATCTACCATTTTTATCTTTCACTCCTCTGCTAACTTCACTTCCACCCTGTCTTACTCTTTTCACTTCTCTCCAGAACATTTTCTTACAGTCCCTCCACTTTACACTCAAATTCCTTCCAAATTCCTCATCCACTCTCTTCTTACTCTCTCTTACTAATCTTTTCACCTCTCTCTTCCTTTCCACATATAACTCTCTCTTCCGCCTCTCAACTTCTTCCACGCCCCTATTTCTCACCCATTCATTGTATGCTTTCTTCTTTTGTGCCACAGCCTGTTTCACCTCTTCAGTCCACCACGCTGTTCCTTGCACCCCCCTCCGCCTTCTCTTCCTTCCACACACCACATCACATGCTGCACATATTTCTTCTGTAAATATCTTACACACACCTTCCACGTCTCCCATCTGCTCCAATTCATATTTGCCCACTCGTTCCTCCACTTCTCTCTTATACTCTGCCTTTTTCTCATCCTCTTGTAACCTTTCCACTCTCCTTGCAACTACTCCTTCCTCTCGTCTTTCCCTTCTTCTATTCCTCCATCTCACTTGCATCCTAATTCTGGCTACCACCAAGTAGTGGTCAGAAAGTCCACTCCCCCAACCTCTATACACTCTTGCATCCTTTACACATCTTCGCATCCTTTCATCCACACACACATAATCAATCATTGCCTTCCTTTCATTCAGTTCCCCACCCACCCTTCTTATCACTCGCCATGTATACCTGTGGATCATTTTATGCCTGAAGAGGGTATTGGCTATCACCAACCCCCTCCCAGCACAAATGTCCACTAACGCACTCCCATTCTCATCTATCTCAGCAGGCACACCCCACTCACCAACTATTCCATCCACCTTCACAATACCAACTTTACCATTCATATCACCAATCAAAAACACTCTCTCATTCCTTCCAAACTTTTCCATGCACATTTCCACATTATCATAAAATCAAGTAATGTATGGAAAATAATGTACAAAACGTGATTTACCATAACTAACGTGACTGTGTGCAGCATGAGTGTTTATTGTGCCTTATGCTAGTGTTTACAGCTCCTTATACCAATATAATAATAAAAAAAAAGAAAAAAAGTGAAAATACATAAAATTAGCATCGAACCCAAACTTCCCATCACCATAATTTCGACTGTGGCCGCATTACGTAAACCAGGTTGCGTTTTCATTCTGCAAGTACTACGTGCATCCACCCACTCCACACCAAACTGGACTCTCTCTCCACATCAGCCGCTGGCGGGATCTGAAAGTAGCCATCTGATGCAAATCTGGGTGTCCTGGACTAAAACACCTGTTTTCAGGCAGAAAACAGCCACTGAGCACTTTCACTATCACTAGGCTTATTTTGACCACTTTTCAGGTCTATTCATAAGGGAAAAAAAAAATGAAAATGGCCAGCACTGTTGGTCACACAGCCTCCCAAACCCTTGGCACTGGGGGCCAAAAAGCTGACAAAGACTCCAGCATGGAACGGGTTAAGGGATTTCAGTCACATCTAACCATATGTTTCATTACCTTATGGTTCATTGTATACTTTGTTAGTGAGGCTAGCTTAATTACTGATAAAGCTACTGACTTAAGACTGTATCCTTGATGACTTAGCCTGTGCATTAAATGTTTTTCCTTGTACAGTACTGTACTTCACTATCACCTTCCTTTTACTACTTATCATCAGTCATTTCATCATCATTCATTTATAAAGGCCCAAACATGATTGCATGCACTGGCCTCGATCACCTAAAGGCAGCTCTCCGTGCTGCTCATAATAGGGCTAATAAAATGTGGAGATGGACCATAGGCCAAGCCCTCCCACAAAGTCCCATGCCGAGGATTTTTGTAGCAAGCCAACCTAATTTATTCCAACCTAACCAAGCTTATCCCAACCTTTCCCTTCTATAATCATATTTTCCTTGATGGATCCTCTTCATAATCGAAAACGCATTTTTGTACACCTACACAACGATTGGTAATTTTGTTTTAAAGAGGTGATCCTGCCTCCTTAAGGATTACCTAACTAAACCCAATTTAACCTAACTTAACCAAGATTAAGTTTTATTTCAGTCTGCGATTAAGCCTGTGAAATAAAAGAAAACAAGAACAGAAAGGAACAGTGACTGCGATTCAAGCAGTTTTCTCCACCTTTTATTGTATAAATACATCAATCATTTACGCCCACCTTCTTAAAGGAAAGTAATTTTAGTACTTGATACATCACAGGTGGAAAATATTTACTTTTCCAGGAAAAAAAAAAAAAATCATACCTACTTCAATAACTTCCGTGAGAATTCGCCGTCACAACATAAACAATTCGTCGTCAAGACTTTCGCCGTCTGGGCGATTCCCCGTCATTCATTTACATATTTTATTTAGCAAGGATACTTGAGTTATATTTTGAGTTATATGCGTTGTAAAAGTGATGGTGGTTTATTGTTTTTATAGTAAATGTAAAATGTGGCATCAAGTAGTTGGTATTAAAGGAATATATATATATATATATATATATATATATATATATATATATATATATATATATATATATATATATATATATATATATATATATATATATATAAAATAAAGGAAAACGTCGGTTACTTCTAAAAATTTACTATATATTTGTTTATCTATATATTATGCCACGTACTCAGAGATCAACTTCATGCTGTCTGAGTATGTGGGTCTGATATTGGGTTTTCTAAGACCGGGTTCAGAACATGCAACCAAAGGAACAGGGCTTAAAAACACAGGCTAAGCAGTCTCACAAAGAATACAGTGACTTTACGCAATACACACACTATATGAATTATAAGGATTTGAGTGGGCACTGGGCTGGTAAGGTAACTGCCGGTGGCGCCCAGATGTGGGAGGTGTATCATCAAGTGTGCACTCTCTGAAGGGGTTGCCGGGAGGGGTAGCTCCCTCCTGTAACCCTAGCGGGGCTATATACTGTAGTCCAATACAGGGCTTAGCTCGGGGGAACTCCATTTCTCCCATTTTCTCTGAAGGGGTGCGGGATCACTGTTTTACTCTTGATCGTCGGGCGAGGGCTGGTGGGTGGTGTAGGGGAAGGCCTTTCACTGGAGGGGCCTCCGTCGGTGTGTCGGCCCTGGGGCTGGAGCCGAATGGGTCTATAAGGCGTGCTTCCTTGTGCATGCCCTTGGTGGAGGACGGTTCGCCGGCTTGTCTAGGGAGGTCTCAGCCGGGAGTTCTGGGGGCTTCCCTCTTCGTCTGGTGTCTGCGGTCTTGCCTTCGTCAGATGTCTGACAGGGTCTCTCCTTTCCAGGAAGCCCGTCAGAGGTTTCCTGTGGTCTTGCCTCCTTCGGGAGTCTTACAGTGACTGGTGACTTGGGGCGCTGGTTGTAATGAGTGTACCCCAGGACTCACTATAGGGCCACTCCAGACCTCTTCCAGCAGTGCCTTCGCTGGGGAGCCTGCTCTGCCCCCTGTGGTGCGGGGAGAGCGAGAATGATGTTCCTCTCGGCCTCTGGAGGAGTGGGGCGAGCAAGGGTTGTGACCCTCTATAGGTGCTGAAGGTTCAGCAGATAAGACTCGCACGGTGGGCGGGGCCTCCCTGGCAGGCACGGTGGGCGCCATCGCGGTTCTGCCTGTAGGGTGGTTTGCTCGAAGGGCTTGTCCTTTCCTTGAACCTTCCCCTGCTGTCCTAGGCCATACGGTGGATGGTGCCTCCCCAACTGGCACGATGGGTGCAGATGCAGTTCTGCTAGGCACTGGGACTGCAGGTGAGAGAAGCACAGTGGGTGTTCTCTCCCCGATGAGCTCGGTGGGCGTCATCGCGGTCCTGCTGGTGGCTGTAGGTGAAAGGGGCATGGTGGGCACCCTTTCCCGATGAGCACAGTGGGTGTCGTCGCTGTCTTACTTGGGGAGTCTGCTGGCGCACAGATCCTGCCCTGACTCCGTTGAGCGCTGGTCCAGGTGGAGGGTAATGCGGCAGGGTGATGTACCTCTAGTCGATTCCCTTGAGGGGAAGAGGGGCACATGGTAGTTGGGGACGTATTTCACCACCACCATGGCTGAAGAAGTCACGTCCTCCTGACTGGAGGTGGTACACATTAGAGGCAGAGGTTTGGTAGGCTGGCGTGAAGTGTTGAGGGGGCGAGATCCAGTGTTGAGTGGGTATATTTCGCTCCTGGTGGGGTTGGTACACCATCTCAAGGGTGGAGGTGTGTGTGCTCTTCCAAAGGAGACGCAGAAGTTGTAGTGTCCCTCAGAGGCATTGTTTGTTTCCCTGGGTAAGGGTCCAGAGCATGTGCTTGATCTTCATTTCTGAAGGTGCGGTGTTTAGTGACTGGCCTGTGACTCTGGGCTGAGTGTTGGAGATGGGTGAGGCGACCTGGGTTTTATGAGGTCGCATGGGTGGAAAAGTAGCCTACTGGATTGACACACCTTAACTGTCCTGGTTGGTCTGGCCACTGGAATTTTATTTCCCACCTGATGCATTTTCCTCTGGCATATGACAGAGGAGCTAGTTGGAGAAGAACAAGGGGGATTTAGGAAGGGAAAAGGGTGTGTCGATCAGATATTTGTTCTAAGATGTTTAGTGGAGAAGTATCTAGTGAAGGGAAGGAAAGTGTATGCTGCCTTCATGGACTTGGAGGAAGCTTATGACAGAATAGATAGGCAAGGTATGTGGAAGGTATTAAGAATATATGGAGTGGAGGGGAAATTGTTGAGTGCTGTGAAGAGTATCTACGAGGGAGCTAGGGTTACGGTGCGAGTGGATGGTGAGCTGAGTGAGTTCTTTGATCTCAATGTGGGACTGAAACAGGGTTGTGTGATGTCTCCATGACTGTTTAATATATACATGGATGGGGTTGTAAAGGAGGTGCAGGGTAGGGCAGTGGATGTGGGGGTGGCTCTAATGAATGAGGGTGAGATTTGGAAGCTTCCGGTGTTGCTGTTTGCTGATGATACAGTACTGTTGAGTGAAGATGAATGGGAGTTGCAAGGTTTGGTGAATGAATTTGGGACAGTGTGTAGGAAGAGGAATCTGAAAGTTAATGTAAACAAAAGTAAAGTTATGGTGTTTGAGAGGAATGAAGTCACAGAGTGTGCAGTGAGGTTGGATGGTGAGGATATGGAGAATGTGAGTGCATTCAAGTACTTGGGTAGTGTGATGAGTAAGGATGGAGCTTTGGGGGATGAAGTGCGTGAAAGGGTACAGCAGGGAAGGAAGGTTGTTGGTACACTGAAAGCAGTGATGAGAAATAGGGAGGTGAGTATGGAAGTTAAGAAGTCACTGCATGATAGTATTGTGATCCCTACCCTGACGTATGGAAGCGAGGCATGGACCTTGCAAGAGGGGAACAAGTCAAGAGTGAGAGCAGTGGAAATGAGTTACTTGAGAGGAGCATGTGGAGTGACGTGGAGGGACAGGTTGACGAATGAAGAAGTGAAGGAACGCTGTGGGGTGGATGTGGATGTGGTTGAGAAGATTAGGAGAAATACACTGAGGTGGTTTGGACATGTGAAGAGAATGGAGAATGAAAGACTGACTAAGAGGGTGTATGTAGGTGAGGTGGAGCGAGGGAGAGGGAGAGGTAGACCGAGGATGAGGTGGAGGGATGGAGTTGAGAGGTATATGAGGGAGGGGGGGTGAGTTGGGGGGAGGGTAGTCAAATGGTGGGTGACAGAGCAACTTGGAGGCGTTTTGTCTGCGGCCACCCTTTGCGGGATTAGGGCGTTGGGCTATAGATAGATAGATAGATAGATGCATTTTGAAATTTGAAATATCTGCTCGGCGGAGCAATCCCGAACAACCACCCCAGGAGGAGGGCATAGGGAGGTAACCCCCACCCCACAAGGAGACAATGGGGAGGCATTTCTGCTCTCCGAGCAGAAACGACATATGTCCCTCGTGACTTGACTCCCCTCTTCCACACAGTCGGACCACCTGGCAGTATTCAGTTTGAGTGCATTACACTCTGACGGAGTAAGCACTCGCCAGAATCGGGGTGGGACTTGCAACAACCAAGCCCCAAGTAGGCCCTCGGATGCAGTGTCCACCGGATCTGCCTCTAGAAGAGGAGGGGACTCCACCGGAGCCTCACATCCAGCTTTACCCCAGGGGAGCAGTGGCACATTAGTGTCCTCCAGATCTACTGTAGGAGGAGTGACCAACGGTTCTCCTCCTTCTGCCACCCACCTCCAGGAGCCAGCATGTCGGCATGTCCTTCAGACAACCTTCGCTAGGACTCCCCAGGAGGGCGGCGGGCCCAGGGGTAGTATCCACCAGATTTACCACCGAGGGGCAGACCACCGGTCATCCCCCAGCTGCACCATCCCCCGACAGCAGGAGGGCAATGTCCACCAGACCTGCGGCACCTGCCAGGAGATCCTGCCTCCCCTTCCAGTCGTCCCCGGGACGAGCAGTCGCCTGAAGGAGTGTCCACCAGATCTCCTTCAGCTGCTACCCTGGGCAGGAGCCTAGGCAGTGTCCACCGGATATACTTGGCTGAAGAGGCATCCTTCAGACCTCCCTCTCATGCCCCGGCATGGAGCTCCAGCAGGGACCTTCAGGCCTGACAAGTTGGGAAGCAGACCACCAGTCACTCTCCCTCTGTGACTCCGGAGGTTCCTTTTGAGGGCGACACCTCTTACTCAGCCCACCCCTCCTGTGGCAGAGTGGAGACTGCTCCTCCGCCAGTACCCTGCCAGAGACCAGACAGGGCAAGAACACCCCGAGGCCAGGCATCCTGCTGCTGTTGTGCCACCCTCGTCGCCGACAGCCGCTGACGGACTTCCCCACAGTGAGCAGCCACAGTCCACCTCTGACGGCCTCCTCCCCTAGGCAAGACCACAGTTCCCAATGCTGGCGAGCCGCCCCTGCCACCCACCACAGCTGCCGGACTCCCCCAAGTGCAGAGGGCCACAACCATCCCTTGACGGCCACCTCCGCTAGGCGAGCCTGCAGCTCCGGAGGGGCACCGATAGTCCTGCAGCCGACCCTTGACCCGGACCTGGTCAGGTCTGCCCCCAGGACACCCACCACAACAAAGGGCAGGCGCCCTGCTGCACGCCTCCTGGCCCTGTTCGGCCCTAGTCCCAATGGCCGCTCCTCTCCCAGGACCCCCACCGGGAAAGGGCTGCCCACCACTCTCCCCTTCAGCTCTACCTGAACTTCAGGCGACCACAACAATGACTCCCACCTGGAGCATACTCCTGACGGCCCGCCCCCTACTCCCGGCCACCACCTGCGGCTGCCAGCATAGTGGGACCAGGTGCACCCTAGCGCCACTCACCGCCTGTACCTGTGAGTAGAAGTACTCTAGACTGTGCCTATACCCTCTGTCAGTGTTCCCCCCCCCCCGTGTGACAGTTTACTCCCCTGTGGAAAGTGATTCCCCCCCGTTACCCTAGGTGATATCCCGGCCCCAACTTATACCAAATTATGAACCCAGAAGAGAGTCTATATTGAGTAATAACCTTGGTACGGGGGCCCCAACCCCAGTTGGGTCGTCTCACGTGTGTTTCCCCCAACTCCCCGTGCAGTTAACTCTGCAGACATATAAGTGTTGTGTCCCCGTCCCGTAGGTTGTTGTGTGTAATACTTACCCCATGATGATATCCCATCTGTCACGCGAGTGTACTAAGGATAATATTCTGTGGGTCCATGTCACGCGAGAACACTGTGAAATAGTGTGGCCTACCGTGCATGTCACACGAGTGTATAACAAGTGATATATCCTCACGTCCATGTCACACGAGTGTAGTATAAGACAGCCTATATCCCCTCTATGTCACACGAGTGTATTATAGTTGATGTAACGCTGCATCAACGTCACGCGAGTGTATTGTGAAGTGAGGTAATACCTCCGTCCATGTCATGCGTATGTGTTCATACCGAGATAATCCGTGTTAGAGGTTCTATTGTGCCCTCACATCTGTGTATTCTAGTGGGACATATCCAGTGTACTGTTAGTGCTATATGTGTATCGTACTGTGGAAATAGTTAATGTAAGTGTGAACTGTATTACTCTGTACTGGTTAATATATTTGTACTGAATAGGATTGGTCACGTATTGTTGTGTATATCGTTGTCAGCAATCTTTGTATTTCGTTCTTTTACACGTGTGCCTTTGATCAGTTGGTGTTTGAGCTTTCCCTCCTTGTCTGCATACTCTGGCCCGGTCGAGAACAAAGAACCCAACGCCCGCAACGTATCTGAACCCGAGGAGTCGGGGTCAGATTACGTTCCATAACAAAGTTTATGGAGGAGGTGTTTGGTGTGGGGGAGCTGGAGGTGGTTTCTCTGGGTGGTATTGGAACTGGCAGAGGTGAGGGTGAGGGTGCATATCTTGCTGGTGGGCGAGAGAGACGGCCGGTGGGCCACCACAACTGAGTCGCCAGGCTTGTAGGGATTGTTGGGGGTGATGTCAGGTTGAAGATCTTGTTGGTATTGTATGTGATGGAGTCGGTGCCTGAGGTGGTGAAGGGGGTCGGATGTGGGGACGTGGAGGGAGGCTGTAGGTGCTGTCGGAGTGGCAAGAGAAGGGGAGTTTCCCCAAACACTCGTTCATGAGGGATAATGACGTCTTCTCAGGGAGAGGTGTTCATCCCCCACTGCACAGTTTTTTATGTGGGCTGGCCAGTCTTCGTTTTGTGTTTCTTCTATTCTGGCTTGTACTTAGTTGATGAGGGTATGGTGGCTTCTTTCGCATATCCTGTTTCCCTGTGGCCAGTATGGGGAAAAGTGAGATAGCTTATACCCGAAGATGGTGGTGAATTCTCACTTGCTGGTAAACTCTGTGGCATTGTCGGAGTGAAGGGCCTGGGGAATGCCGAAATAGGGGAAAATGTGGCGGACGAAGGAGTCGGCCACGGCAACAGCGTGGTGCTCCTTGGCCGGGCAGGCAATCAGGAATTTCGAATGGGTGTTAATGAAGGTTATGATGTACTTGTAGCCTGCTTTAGGAGGGAGGGGCCCAACTATGTCCATGGACAAAAGTTGCCACGGCTTGTGAACATACGTGATGTTTCCTGAAGGGCCTGGCGTCCATGTCACGTCCTTTCCTAGCGCACAAGCGCGGCAGGTCTATATGACTTGTCTGGTCAAGGTGGAGGGGCCGGGTGTCCAGTATATATCATAAAATACTTGTAGGAGTTTCTTGGTCCCTAGATGTATACCGTTGTCTGAGTGTAAATGAGTCATCGTTTCTAGGGCTGTGTCAAGATCGAGCGCTATATATCCAGTATGAGTGAATAGGTGGTCACCCTGTCAGTGTAGCTTTGAGAATATTTGTGGTGGTACTCAGTCGGGGCGATTTTTGCTTTGTCATTTTTGTAGGAGGCTGGTGGCGGTGCTGATGGCGTTGATGGTCAGCCAGGACAAGGCGTCGGTGTTTGCATGTATTTTGCCAGGCAGATACGCTATATTGAAATCAAATTCTTCGAGGCTTTCTCTCCACCTGACTAACTGGGCGTTGTGGGTCTGAGACTGGCGTAGCCACTGCAAAGATTGGTGATCTGTTATTATGGTGACGCGAGCGCCCGCCAGATAGGCTTGAAAGTGATTCAAGGCCCAGACAATGCCTAAGCATTCTCGTTTGGTGGCGGCATAGTCCTTTTCTGCCTGATTGAGAGTACGACTGGTGCAGGCGATGATGTGTTCTTGTCCTTCCTACTTTGGCAAGGACGGCGCCGATTACTACTAGGGATACGTCGGTATACAGGCGAAAAGCGGGGTGTAGTCAGGGAATGCGACAATCAGGGTGGTGATGAGCTTGGTCTTGAGGGTGTGAAAAGTGTTGATGCGATTGTCTGTCCAGGTGAAAGGTTCGCCTTTTTTAGTCAAGTCATGGAGGGGTTTTGCAATGTTAGTGAACCTCTTTACGAAGCTTCAGTAGTAGGACGTGAGCCCGATAAAGGCACGGTCTTCATGGCTATCTCGTGGTAGGAGGAGGTTTGCGATAACACGCAGTTTGTTAGGATCAGGTGCTATGCCTTCCTTGGAGATAGCGTGTCCCAGGAAGGAGGTGGACCATTCAGCAAGGACACATTTTGATGGCTTGAGCTTAAGCCCTGCCTGTCGGATGCGAATTAGGACTTGTTTAAGGCGCTGGAGGTGGTTGGCCCAGGCTTGGCTGAAGCTGATAACGTCGTCTAGGTATGCCAGGCGGATTTCCCAGGTGAGGCCACGGAGAACTGACTCCATCAATCGGGAGAATGTTGCAGGGGCGTTGCAGAGTCCAAAGGGGAGGATGTTGAATTTGTAATGCTTTCCGTTGCTGGTCGAGAAAGCTGTTTTCTCTCTGTCCTGTGGGTGTACAGGGACATGCCAGTATCCCGACTGGAGATCCAAGGTGGAAAACCAAGATGCTCTGTACAAGGAGTCGAGGGCGTCATCTATCCTGGGTAGGGTGGGGTGGCATCCATTGTGGTCACGTCGTTAAGGCATCGCTAATCCACACAGAAGCGCATGGTGCCGTCTTTCTTCTTAACTAACATGACTGGAGAGGACCAGGGGCTGGTGGATGGGGATGTGACACCGGCATCAAGCGTTTCTTGGACCTGCTGGTCTTCCTTAGTCCACTGATTAGAGTTTTTCCTCCTAGACGGTTGGCGAATCGGTGGGCCAGTGGTGTGGATTTCTTGTGTCAGGCATATGGTGTGGCCAATATCCTCAGGTCCTGACGAGAACAGGTCTTGAAAGTCTAGGAGGAGGCGTCGGAGGCTGTCGGCTTGGTGTGGTGTCAGGTGTTCAGGTAGAGGAGGAAGAGTGGCAGGGGAGGTGGGGGGGTGCGCATTGTTCGGCTTCTTCCATCTCTCCAACCACTAATCCTTTAGGGAGGGTGAGAGTGGTAGTGGAAATGTTGGCAATGCGTACCGCCCCGAGGTGGGCGGGAGGAAGGTGGGAGACAGTAGACAGGAGGAGATGGTTCCAGAAGGCAGGTTACGGGAGAATAAGATAAAGGTTCTGGTGGGCCTGTTATGGTGGAGCCAGGCCTCGTGCTGAGGAGGAATAGTAAGGGAGGAGGCGATGGTAGCGGGGAAAGTGGTATGCAGAGGAGCGGGAAGGTTAGGAATAGGGGAGGGTAAGGTAGATGACGAAGTGGGAGGAGGGTGAGATGAGGGAGAGGGTGTGGGAGTGCACGTGCAGTGTGGCTGAAGGGGGTCTGGAGACTTCTGGAAGTGGAAATGTCACCTTTGGCAGTCGATGTTGGTACATAGTTTCTGCAGGAGGTCCAGCCCTAGGTAGCCATCAATAAGCATGACAGACTGAGTCAAAAATGATGAATTGGTGTTTGGCTGATATTTTCTGGTGAGTGTTGGCTCGCAAGGCCTGAGTTTCCCCACGGGTAGGCAGAGGGCCATCTCCCGCATCTATGTGATGAGCTGAAGTGGGGAGAAGTGGGCCAAAAGCCGAGGCATGACGGGAGTAAAAATGGTGGCGGAGGCAGGATCTGGCCGCTCCCATGTCAACCAGTAGCCTCGCTTTCAACCCATTGAGTCTCATCGTAGACTGGGGTGCAATATTTTTGGGAGGTGGCCCCCACCACCGTGGGGAGTTGCAGGGGCGGTCCTAAAAATCCAGTTGTTGTGGGGTGTCTTTTTAGTCTAGCCCTGCTTCACCAGGGTCGGAGTATCCGGCGGAGGGTGCGCTGTCTTCGTCGCAGTTATCATCTATAGAGGAGACCTTTCGACGCCCTTAAGTAGCTGTTTTTAGTCAGGCAGCTTAAAATTGTTCCCATTTGTCATGAATGGGGCATAAGAGATTACATGCTGAAAACTCTCACGGATTTATGGAGGTCAGGCTGATATTTTCCTTAGGAGAGGGCGTCCGTGGTTTTGGTTGTTGTACTTTGAGCGTCGGGACTCTGCTCACTGCGCCGATGTGTTGTGGGATGGTATGGGTGGCGAGAAGACGCCTGACTAGTTGAATATCTTTGTCAAGGTCTCCTGTTGGGTCATAGTTTGTGAAATGTTCACTTACGGTGCTGGGGAGGATCCTTAACAGAGTGTTGACAATATGTTGTTCCCAAGTGGCTGCTTCGGCCTCTGGGTAAGCAGCGGTGAGGCTTACATATGCTTTCAGTCAATTACAATTACAATTAGAATTACTTGCCCATTATTACATTACAGTTACAAATACAATTACATGAAAGGAAAAAAATGACAAATACAATTACAATTACTCAGTTTTAATACTTCCAAATTACAATTGCAACCTAGTTTGTGTTCAATTATATTTCAATTACTTATACACAGGTATAAGTCTTACTCCAGTGACCAGTCTTCCTGGTAAGCGTGGCACTGAAAGAGTGAGGTGATAAATTATCTACTAGATCAGGCCCTCTCCAAAGTCACGCGTACTGGACGTGTTAGAGTCGTGTACTGTCTCGTGTAACATGTTTACTTCAGAGCAAATCCACCCTTCTCTCTCTCTCTCTCTCTCTCTCTCTCTCTCTCTCTCTCTCTCTCTTCAGTATATCATACTATATACGTTTATCAAAGTATTTGTGTGATGTAATTATAATTGTTCTTCTCCTAAATGCTCAATTACAATAACAAATACAATTACTATATTACTTAAAAACTTAATTACAATTACAATTATAATTACACATCATGAGAAATAACGAATTACAATTACAATTACAATTATCTTAAAAATGTGTAATTAATTTTATTTCAATTAAATTACAATTACAATTACTCCAAGCCTGGTGACTAGTTGCCTAGCCTGGTTAAGGGAGTCGTCCAGGTTGCCATCGTAGGTGAGGGCATCGAGCTGGGACAGAGCTACTGCTTTTCCCAATGATGGTGAGACTGCTTGTGTCATAATTCGTGTAAACTGTGCCCATGTCAGCTCGGGGACGATCTTCGTGGCGATAAGCGAAACTGCTTTAACCAGGTGGGGTAATGTTACAGCTATCTCTTCCTTGTCATGTTCAGTTCCAATATCCATTAGTGGTTTAACCATAAACATGTATGTGTCTATATTGCACTGTTCAGGGTCAAATTTTGGTAATTGTACGTGTGGTTTGGCTGCCATTTTGTCAGACTTTCCCTTTTCGTTCCTAGTTGTGCTCTCTTCTGACCGGATCTAGAACCACCGCTGCCACCAGTGTTATGCCAAGTACTCAGAGATCAACTTCTTGCTCTCTGAGTATGTGGGTCTGATATTGGGTTCTTTCTAAGACCGGGTCCAGAGCATGCAACCAAAGGAACAGGGCTTAAAAACACAGGTTAACCAGTCTTACATGCTGAAATACCCACCCGGCGGAGTGATCCCAACACCACCACCCCAGGAGGAGGACATGGGGAGGTGGCCCCCACCCCAAGAAGAGGCAGTGGGGAGACGCATAGGCATTCTGCGCCACAGCAGCTCATATCCCCCGTGACCCTACACCCCTCTTCCATGCAGCTGGACATTACCTTCTGACAGGGAGAACACTCACCAGAATCAGGTGGGACTTGCCCTTCGACAGTCTTAAGTAGGCCCTTGGATGCAGTGTCCACCAGACCTGCCTTCACAAGAGGGAGAGCTGTCACCTACGCTCACAGTCCTACTATACCCCAGGGAAGCAGTGGCTCAGTATTATCCACTGGATCTACTGTAGGAGGAGTGTCCACCAGATATCCTTCTTCTGCCACCCACCTCCTGGAACAGGCGTCTCGGACCATCACTCCAATGACCTTTGCCTGCAATCCCCAGGAGAGCGGTGGGCCCATGGTAGTATCCACTGGATCTGCCACTGGGGGAGAGACCACTGGTCGTCTCCCACCAGCACTTTTCCCCCAACATCAGGAGGGTGGTAGAGTTCACTGGACCTGCCGCAGAAACCAGAAGGCCAGCCAGGCCTTCTCCTCCTACTGTCCCTGGGACGAGTGGTCCCCTGGCAGCGTCCCCCGGACCTGTCAACCTGAGGGAATGTCCACTGGATCTCCCTCGACCACTACCCTGGGAGGGATCCTGGGTAGCATCCCCCGGACCTACCCAGCAGAAGGGATGTCCTCCAGACCTCTTTCCTCTGCCCCAGAGTGGAGATGCAGCATGGAACGTTAGGCCCGCCAGGCTGAGGGACAGACCACCGGTCATCCCTCCTCCACTACCCCGAAGGCTCCCTACAAGGGCGCTGTCTCTTGCTTGGCCCACTCTTCCTGCAGCCGAGCGAGACACCCCTCCTACTCCCCCTCCTCTACGAAGGGTGGAGACTGCTCCCCAACAGGTCCTCGTCGGAGAGTGCCTGGGATGGACCCACCTTGAGGTTAGGCATCCTGTCCCTGCAGCCCAGCCCCTGACGCCCCCAGCAGCTGACAGACTCCCCCAGGGCGAGTGGCCACAGTCAACCCCTAATGGCCTCCTCCCGGCAAGATCGTAGCCCCAGGATGACGAGGGGTGCCCTGCAGCTGAACCCAGGCCCAGACCAGCCCAGACCTGTCCCCAGGACTCCCACTACAGCCAAGGGCAGTCACCATGCCACGTGCCTCTTAGCCCTGTTCAGCCCCAGTCCAACCCCAGTCCAGAGGGCCATCACACCCCCCAGGGCCCCCATTAGGAATGGGCTGCCCATCACGCCACCCTCCAGCTTGACCCGGACCCCTGATCACATACTACGAGACCTATACCGGGAATGCACCCGAGACGGCCCTCCTCCCACCCTGGGCCGTTACCTGTGGCTACCTGTGCTGTAGTCTTTGGCGTGCCGCTAGCGCCTGCTGGCGACCCAGTCTACACTACGAAATACTCCCCCGACGATTCCCAGTGCTACAGACCCTGTGTGAACCCCTCTCCCCCCCCTCTTCCAGAGTGCCGTGTCCCCGTGTGCCCTAATTCATACTAGACCCTCGTGCAGTGTTCCCTGTGTGTGTTCCCTTGTGTACCGCCCCACACCCCTGTGTGACCCTCCACCCCGTAGGTAATCCCACACCCTCTGTGTAATATCTGTGGCCCCTACATGTTATACTGCCATCCCTGTGTCATACGAGTGGTGATATACAGTGTCTTCGTCCTGTGGAATATCCATACCCTTGATATATATAAGTCTGTGTAAAAGACTCATGTGATACATCTTGTCGATAGTATTTTTCAGTGTAGTGACACATACTGTATCTGGATCACAGATCGTGTTGTTCCCCTGTGCAATATATACCTAGCTTGTGTTATATGTTATATTGTTTGTAATATATAGATAGGTAGTGTCGTGTGCTATACTATGTTCATGTTATATATGTGTCATATAGTGTATTTGTATCCCATATAGAATTGTCCATGTACTAGTGTGTAAATTCTTTCGTACTCTGTTTGTAAGGCAATATACGTGTGGAACTGGTTAGCTCGTGTTTGAGCCCGGTCCCTTGTCTGCATGCTCTAGCCCAATCCAGAATAAAAGAACCCAAGGCCCGTGCCCATATCTGAGCCCAAGAAGTTGGGCACAGAATACACTGCATAACACACGTATATTACCCACAAAGAGTACAGTGGCTAGACACAATACAGTATGGTAGATTACACACACTATATGAATTATAAGGATCTGAGTCTGGGACTAGTGGGCTGGTAGGATAACTGCAGATGGCGCCCAGGTGTGGGAGGTGTCTCGTCAGGTGTGTGCTCTCTGAAGGGGTGCGGGACCACTATTTTACTTTTGATCATCAGGTGAGGGCTGCTGGGTGGTGTGGAGGGAAGCCTTCCACTGGAGGGGCCTCCGTCGGTGTGTTGGCCCTCGGGGCTGCAGCTGATCGGGTCTAGTAGGTGTGCTTCCTTGTACCTGCCCTTGGTGAAGAATGGTTCACAGGCTTGTCTAGGGAGGTTTCGGCTGGGAGTTCTGGGGGCGTCCCTCTTCATCTGGTGTTTGAGGTCTTACCTTCATCGTGAGTCAGACAGGGGCTGCCTGTGGTCCTTCCTTTTCAGGAAGCCCGTCAGAGGTTTCTTGCAGTTTCGCCTCCTTCGGGAGTCTGACAGTGACTGGTGACTTAGGGGCACTGGTTGTAATGAGTGTACCCCAGGACTCACTATAGGGCCACTCCAGACCTCTTCCAGCAGTGACTCTGCTGGGGAGCCTACTCTGCCCCATGTGGTGCGGGGAGAGTGAGAGAGACGTCCTGCTCGGCCTCTGGAGAAGTGAGGCGAGCAAGGGACGTGACCTGCTTGTCCTCTGGAGGAGTGAGGCGAGCAAGGGTCGAGACCCTCTATAGGTGCCAAAGGTTCAGCAGATGAGGCCTGCACCATGGGCGGAGCCTCCCCGACGAGCTCGTCAGTGGGCATCGTCGCAGTCCTGCTAGTGGCTGTAGATGAAAGGGGCACAGTGGGCGTCCTTTCCTTGGCAAGCACCGTGGGCATCGTCGCAGTCCTACTGGGGGATGTAGGCAAAGGGAGCACAGTGGGTGTCCTTTCCCCAACAAGCACGGTGGGCTTTGTCATGGTCCTACTTGGGGAGTCTACCGGCACACAGATCCTGCCCTGATTCCGTTGAGTGCTGGTCCAGGTGGAGGGTAATGTGGCAGGGCGACGTACCTCTAGGTGATTCCGTAAGGGGAAGAGGGGCGCGTAGTGGTTGGGGACGTATGTCCGTCTTGTCCCGATTGCTTGTTCTCTTCTCGCGCCTGTATATGGTCTTCCCTTGGTACTAACCCATACCCTTCTCGTATCTCAGTAACAAAATGGTTATTTTTCCATCTAGTTGAAGTACACAGAGTTAACTTCTGAACTTTGTGGCACTTTGCTTGTTACATTCATCCACTCCGACTCATTAATATGAACTCTATGAACTAAGATTAAAAAAAATGCCTTTATGCAGAACTCTGTCAAATGCTTTGTAGTGAGACGGGGGTGGGGAATGAGTGCGTCTTTCGTAATTATAGGATCAAGGACAATTATGCTATCAGTGGGTGGAACAGGTTGCTTACTAAAGGGTATATAGCACGTTGATGTTAAAATCATATATAGGAAGTTTAGTTCGTAACATACACTCCCTTTGAGGCACATCACTCATGGTTTAGTTCGAATATTGGGAGGATACAATTAAGGCTGAAATACTCGCGAAGTGAGGTAAACCGGACACCACCACCCCAGGAGAAGAGTATGGGGGGACGATACCCACACCACCAGGACATGACAGGGAGGCTGGCTTACCTGTCATACCTTCCAGGCAAGAGCGTCTTATCTCCCTCACGACCCGACGCCCCTCTTCTTTGCAGCCAGACCACCTGGAGGTGTACAGGAAAAGTACACTACACGCCAGCAGAGTGTACACCAGAATCGGTGTGGGACTTGTATTGACAAGATCCCAAGCAGACCCTCGAATGCTGAGTCCCCTGGATCGACCTCTTTCTTGATTGAGGACTCGGGAGGAGCCTCAAGAGCTGCTATTCCCCCACAGGAGCAGCGGCATAATATCGCCTGCCTGGGATAATGTGGGTGGGAGGACTGTTGGTTCGCCACCCTCTGCCAACCCCCTTCGGGAGCCGGCATGTCGGCACGTCCACCAGACGGCCCTCGTCGGCCGGCCCAGGGAGGAAGGCAGGCCCTGGGGTACTCTCTAACAGAGGCACCACATGGGACGAAACATCGCCGTCCCCCAGTGCTGACTCTGGGACAGGAGTCCCATACTCTACAGCTGGAGAGCAGCCTCCGTCAGAGCAGTGGCAATAGCTGGGCGTATCCATCGGGTGCCTTCTCCCTGCCGCCAAGACCATGGCCGGAGTGCAGCCTCCGTCAGAGCTGTGGCAATAGCTGTGTATATCCATCAGGCACCTTCTCCCTTTCACCAGAACTACAACCGGAGTGCCACCTCCGTCAGAGCTGTGGCAATAGACGGGCATATCCATCGGACACCTTCTCCCTGCCACCAGGGTCTGTAGTGCCTAGAGGAGCCTCCCCCAACTCCTCGTGTCCTCCTGTTCCCTGTGGGAGTCCAGGCAGTGCCCAACAGGGCTGCCTGACAGAGGGAGAGTCCCTTGGACCTTTCCATTCTAGCCTGGACCATAGTTCTGGTGGGGCCTCTTCGCCCTGCCAAGCAGGAGAGTTGACCCCTGGCCACTCTCCCTCCTCCCGTCCCCAGGCTTCTGCAGAGGAAGGTACCTCTTGTCCCAAACACCACTCCAGTGGCGGAGTAAGGTGCCCCTCTCCCCACCCCTCTACACGAAAGGGCAGTTTCTGCTCCTTGTCAGGGACCCCACCAGAGACCAGAGCGGGCATGACATCCCCGAGGCCCGGTGTCCTGTCCTTGCAGCCCCAGGTGTTGTC
Source organism: Coenobita brevimanus (assembly GCF_032717465.1). NCBI lineage: Eukaryota > Metazoa > Arthropoda > Malacostraca > Decapoda > Coenobitidae > Coenobita > Coenobita brevimanus. Next base: position 53,113,968 of record NC_136959.1, on the reverse strand, counting down.
AGACTCCTCCAGGACGAGAGGCCGCAGTTCACCCCTGTAGGCCTCCTCCCGATGGTGAGACCACAGCCCCTGGAGATAGCAGGCCTCCCCCAGCGCCTGTTGCAGTAGCCAAGACTCCCTCAGCGACAATGGCCACAGACCCTCCCTGATGGCCGCCCCTGCAGAATGAGGCAGCAGTCCACCCCGGGCGCCGCATTCCCCACACCCGACCCCAGCCCTGGGCCTCCCCAGGCCCCCTCCCACGACCACGACGATGACTAAGGGTCAGCGCTGAGCAGTGCGTCTCCTGGCCCTCATCAGCCCTAGCCCAGAGAGCCCTTCCTCTTGCCAAGCTGTAGCGGCTAGGGAGCCGCCCAACACACCACCAGCCCACTCCTCCAGGATTAGTGGCAACCTCACGGACCACCCTCCCCTGTATTACTCGCTGGACGGCCCACCTCCCACTCCTGGCCGCCATCTGAAGCTTCCGGCGTATGCCCTCCTGCCCCATGGGCCGTGTCCTCCACTCTGCCAGAATCATGAGTACTAGATCCTATGATTGTAGGCTTTCCTAGTGCTGTTGGACCCCCTCCCCAGTGAACCAACCCCTGTGACTCCTCCCCCGAGTCCACGGTGCATCTCCCCAGTGTTGCCCAACCCTCCCCAGTGCTCTATCCCCCCTCTCTCTCCCCCCCCGTCTGACAGTCGCAGTGTGATCCCCCCCAGTGTGCCATAGTGAACTCCACTACCTGTGATCTCACACACGGAGTGTTCAACCCCCACCCACGGGTCAGTTCCCCGACAGTGACAACCTTCCCCCAGTGTCGCCCTCGCAGGACAACATACGTCAGTGTGACCCTCCCTCAGTGCGCTCTCCCTTTCCTCCCCAGGCCCCAGTCCCCGTCCCCACGTGAATAAACCCACCCTTGACTCACTAGTACCCCCCTCCCCCCCTCAATAAAGTGTGGAACATTATATACTCTTGTCCTATGTGATGTGTACATAGCCTATGATTAGCTAGAGCCTCGTCCATGTCACGCGGATATACTGTACTGCATTAGCTAGGACCTCGTCTATGTCACGCGAGTACCTAGGTTTTAGGGCTTGAATATATGTTGTCATCCATGTCACGCGCCTGGCATATTAGATTTACTGCACTATGCTGTCTGTGTATGTTGAATATGATGTACCTGACATATTTGTGTAATACTGTCTGTGACACTGTGTGGACATAACCCTACCTCAGGAAGGTGTAACTCCGTGTACAGGTCAGACTTGCTGAACTAGGTGGAAGGTGTTGTAAACATTATTTTAAGTCATTGTAAGTTCCTCAGTTTTGTTCATAGAACGGTGTGTGTATTTGTCTTTTGATAATATATAAGTGCGCCTTCTACCAGTGGTGTTTGTGTTTTCCTTCCTTGCTAGTAATGACCCGGGCGGGAACAAAGAACCCAGACCGTACCATGTCTGTGCCCGAGAAGTCGGGACTCAGAACACGCTGCATAACAAAGGCAATATAATATGTGTAAGGTTGGCCTGCCGAGTTTTTATGCGCTGTTCCTCTTGTAGTATATTTTAGTTCCGGTCTCGAAAGAGGACCCCCGCTCAGTAGCTAGTGTTCTTATGGCGACAAGTCGACCTAAAAACACCTAGCACAATATTTTCTGAGAGAGAGAATCTGGAGACTCCAAACGACAAATTTTGAGTTTCTTCTCTGCTAGTCTGATAACCACCAGTGTGCTCTCTTCACCTGCTCTAAGCTCAGTTTTTGTAACATAAACTCTCTAAATAGTACCAAAAACATCATCTATACTTTGTTATGCTAGGTGTTTAAGGGTCGGCTTCCCGTTCCTTGATCGCCTATTATGCAGCTGGGTTCCCATTCTAGACCGGAGCTTAGGGGTAAGACACACAGGGCACAAAAACTCAGGGCAACAACCTTACACGAATATTGGTAAATTCTAAATGTGGAACAGGTAGACATCACAAAACAGGAATGTAGACAATTATATGACATGTACTGAGATCAGGGGTAGTAGTATCTCGCAGGATACTGTTTGAACAATAGTTCTGGGTAAAAGTGAATAGCACAATGAACACCACTTAAGGTAATGGGCAGGGGAATCGGTCACTGTCACTTTGAGGGAAATTTACACTGTGATTAGAGTGGGCAGCTCACCTATAGGTCATATGTCGCGGAAGAATTATATTACTAGAGCCGAGATACACATTCACTGAGGTCACTGTAATCACTTTTCGGCTTCTCTCACTCTGTCACTGTTTCATTGTTGGGCTACACTTCCGTCACTATAGCACTGAAAGATCTTGGACTTAGTTTCCCTCTAATATCTTAACACACTGCTCGATGTCTGGGTCACTGTTTCACTGTCACTGCACTTCCACTGTCACTCACTGGCGGGACTGGGTAGGGTGGCGGCGTTGGCAGAGGGCGGTGGGAGAGCTCACAGCCCGGCTCTTGATGGGGGCTGAGCTCCACCAGGGGCCTCTGTGTCTTGCAGCCACGGGATCACTCGTAGGGGCGTCCTCTCTCGTCCGGGGCTGCATGGGGCGAAGGGCCCCGCAGTGTCGGGGCTGGGAACTGTGGACGGCCCTCAGGACTGGCGGCGAAATTTCCTGAAGTGCCCACTTAGGCGCCTAATGGAGGATGAGTGTCTTCTGCATCGAGGTGGGGAGAGGCCTCACCCGGGGGTCCTGGGGGCAGCCTCGGGGGCACGTCGGCTGTGGTCTGCTGCTCCTCCCTGGCATGGCTGCTGGCCGTTGCTGGGTTCCTGTGGGCAACGAAACGAGGGCGGCTGCTGGCCGTCCCTTCATCGTAGGCGCGGCTACCGGCCATTGCCTGGGCCCGTCGGCTGTGGTCTGCTGCTCCTCCCTGGCATGGCTGCTGGCCGTTGCTGGGTTCCTGTGGGCAACGAAATGAGGGCGGCTGCTGGCCGTCCCTTCGTCGTAGGCGCGGCTACTGGCCATTGCCTGGGCCCGACTCCCTGACAGGGATGCAGGCAAAGTGCGGCTACTGGCTGTCACTTGCCTGTCGGTGTGGCTACCGGTCGTCGCCGAAGTCCCTTGTGGAGCTCGACGTGCCAATGAGGAGCAGCTACTGGCCGTCTCCTGCCAACGGGCGCGGTTACCAGCTGTCACCTGTGTCTTGTCCTCTGAGGCAACTACAGGAGGAGAGGGGACATACCCTTCTCTCCCCTGCACGGCTACTGGCAGTCGCGGGTTCCTGTAGGAAAGTATAGCAGCACCTGACGGGGCAGCAGGTACCAGTCGTCTCCTGAAGGGCAGAGCAGCTGCAGGCCGTCTCTGGGAAGCCTTCTGAGCGGCTGCTGGCATTCTCCTGAAGGTCTGAGCAGCTACTGGCCGTCTCACAAAGGGCGCAGCTGCTGGCCGCCACTGGGGTGCTGCTTGGAGCTAAGGAAGTCGCTCCACCCCGATCCTGTCGAGGGTCAGCTCGCCCGCAAGGTGGTCTCCGTTTCCTGCTATGGTGGCGGCGGGCGAGATCCGGGCCTGGCGCGCGGACCGGGCGGACTTAGTCCCTGTCGTCTGGGGTCGGGTCGCGCTCTGTCTGCCCCTCCGTGGGTTCCTCCAGGGGGTGTTGTGATGCCCTTGGTGACTATTCCCGACATTTTATACTTAAATGACAAAAGTTATTCCAGACACCAAAAAACAGTCCAGAGATCGCACTACTGTTCTAAATATTACCCAAGCCTACCCCCGGAAATTGTATAAATTATGTATTGGATAATAAGTATGGATAATTACCAACAAATTGATGTGTTAAAATATACCAGCAAATACATTCACTTTTATTTTAAATCAACATTTGTGCAAAGTAGAAATCTGTTAAAGCGGGTTGGCGCGCTGAGGGTGAAACACTTCCGCTAACTTTAGCACGTTTTATGCTCTAAAGTCTAAATCCTGATTTTTCTTATAAATAGTTGAATGAAACACAAAAGTTTGACCTGATTTCCGGTACTTAGGTTTGTATAAACTCATACGGTCATGAAAGTGATAATATTTTCCAATTAAAATTAACGATTCGGTAAATGACTACCGATTCGGCAACTCATCGCAACCAGATGGGACGGGGAATGCGTTCAGCGATTTCGCTGCATATTTCTTGATTTAGAGTTTGGTGAACTGACGTCCTTTCTTGCCGATGGGATTGGTAGTAAATACTGTGAACGTTCATGCGACTTTCATTTGTATCGCAGTGTAGGTATGTTTGTTCTCCAGTATTTTGTATTCCAAAGTCAAATGTTGGACACATAATATAGTACTAAAATTACTTAAGGACGTGGGTCTAAGAAAACAGCTCGAATCTGCGTTACTCTTGTTGTTTTTTATTTTTTTTTTCAATCGAAAATATGTGGTTTGGGGTGAGCGTCTGCTTCAAACAATTTCCCGTCAACATGTTTTCATTATAATATATATATATATATATATATATATATATATATATATATATATATATATGTCAATTTTTACACGTATACCTCATGCGATTTTCGACTTTTCATTAACATAATATAGTAGATTCTGTCATTCTAAGAATCTTTGCTTCTATGACATTTCTCTCGGAAATTGATGATAAACGAGAAACAGAAAACACTCTGGTTGGATGCCTGTTACCACGTGAAACGTCCTGTTTATATAGCTAAAGGAAATTAACCGAACCTAACCTATAAAAATTATCTAACCTATCTATCTATCTATCTATTGCCAGACGCCTCAATCCCGTTTGGGGTGGCCACAAACAAATCGCCTCCAAGTCGCCCTGTCCCCCGCCATTTCACTCCCTTGCTCCCAACTCACACCTCCCTCTCTCATATACCTCTCCACCCCATCCCTCCATCTCATCCTCGGCCTCCCCCTCCCTCTTTCTCCCTCCACCTCACTCACATACACTCTCTTCGTCAGTCTTTCACCCTCCATCCTCTCCACATGGCCAAACAACCTCAGTGTGTTCCTCATAACGCTTCCCATCACATCCACATCAACACCACAACGCTCCTTTATATCCTTATTCGTCAGCCTGTCTCTCCATGTGACTCCACAGGCTCCTCTTAAATAACTCATTTCCACGGCTCTCACTCTTGACTTGTGTCCTTCCAACAACGTCCAAGCTTCACTTCCGTACGTTAGAGTTGGTATCACAATACTGTCATGTAGTAACTTTTTCACTTCCATGCTCACTTCCCTGTTTCTTATCACTGCTTTCAAAGAACCAGCAACCTTTCTTCCCTGCTGTACCCTTTCAAGCACTTCACCCTCCAAACCTCCATCCTTACTCATCACACTACCCAAGTACTTAAACGTACTCACATTTTCCAATTCCTCACCATCCAACCTCGCTGTACATTCACTGACTCCACCTCTCTCAAAGACCATCACTTTACTCTTCCCTACATTCACCTTTAGATTCCGTTTCTTACACACACTCTCAAACTCATCCACCAAGCCTTGAAGCTCCCCTTCGTCTTCACTCAACAACACGGTATCATCTGCAAACAACAGTACAGGGAGTTTCCAAACACTATCCTCTCTCACCAGGGCCACTCCAACATCCACTACCCTACCTTGTACCTCTTTTATTACCCCATCCATGTACAGATTGAACAACCATGGAGACATGACACATCCCTGTTTCAGCCCAACTTTCAATGAGAAAAATTCACTTAGTTCACCATCCACACGCACTGCAGCCTTCGCACCATCGTACATACTCTTCTCAGCATTCAACAACTTCCCATCTATTCTATATATTCTTAACACTTTCCACAATCCTAGTCTATCCACCCTGTCATATGCTTTCTCCAAATCCATGAAAGCCGCATACAACTTCTTTCCCTTCTCTAGAAACTTTTCCACTAAAGATCTGAGAATGAATATCTGATCTACACAACCTCTTCCCTTCCTAAAGCCTCCCTGTTCTTCTCCAACTAATTTCTCTGTTCTTTCTCTAACTCTGTCAATAAGTATCCTACCATATACTTTTCCTATTATACTAAGAAGACAAATGCCCCTATGATTACCACACACTTCTTTTTCCCCTTTTCCTTTGTACAAGGGAATAATTATACCTGACTTCCAATCCTCCGGGACTCTACCTTCCTCCCAGGCCAATCTGCACATCTTCCACATCCATTCTACTACTATCTCTCCCCCGTGCTTCAGCATTTCACCACACACTCCATCAATTCCTGGGGCTTTCCCTGATTTAACTTTCTTCATTGCTTCCACAACTTCTATCCTACTGATTTCTTCCTGTCTTCTCACCTCCCTCCTTCTTCCCGCCATTCCCCAGCCACTTATACTCGCATTACTTCCATCCTCCACGTTCAACAATTCCTTAAAGTGTTCTCTCCATCTGCTCACTTTTTCTCCCTTCTCCAATAGTAATCTACCATTTTTATCTTTCACTCCCCTGCTAACTCCACTTCCACCCTGTCTTACTCTTTTCACCTCTTTCCAGAACATTTTCTTACAGTCCCTCCTCTTTACACTCAAATTCCTTCCAAATTCCTCATCCACTCTCTTCTTACTCTCTCTTACTAATCTTTTCACCTCTCTCTTTCTTTCTACATATAACTCTCTCTTCCGCCTCTCAACTTCTTCCACGCCCCTATTTCTCATCCATTCATTGTATGCTTTCTTCTTTTGTGCCACAGCCTGTTTCACCTCTTCAGTCCACCACGCTGTTCCTTGCACCCCCCTCCGTCTTCTCTTCCTTCCACACACCACATCACATGCTGCACATATTTCTTCTGTAAATATTCTACACACACCTTCCACGTCCCCCATCTGCTCCAACTCATATTTCCCAATCGTTCCTCCACTTCTCTCTTATACTCTGCATTTTTCTCATCCTCTTGTAACCTTTCCACTCTCCTTGCAACTACTCCTACCTCTCGTCTTTCCCTTCTTCTAACCTAACCTATCAAAATTACCTAACCTAACCTATCAAAACTACCTAACCTATAAAAATTACCTAACCTAACCTAGAAGCTTACCTTACTCAGTATCCTCATCTTCGTCGAGGATGAATTTCATTGGCTGACGCAATGCGCGCTCGTCTGTGATTGGCGGAAATAAGTCACGTGTAACTAATTCATTATCAGTTTCCGAGAGAAATGTCATAGAAGAGAAGATTCTTAGAATGATCGAATCTACCAGAAAATGTTAAAGAAAAGTCGAGAATCACATGAGGTATACGTGTAAAGTTTGACATATACATATATATATATATATATATATATATATATATATATATATTATATCCATCCATCATCCAATCCTATGTCGCCCCATGAGGAGTGTAGGAGCCTGGGGCTTGGCAAGTTGGTCCTGACATTTAAGATGAGAGTGACCAGCCTCACTCATCCCAGAGTGGCATTACATGAGTAGTAAATCCCAACCATCCCTTGGATAGAAACCTTGGTAAATATTGGTTTTCTGCCCTTACTGCTTTTTCCCACGAAACTTAATTTTTTCTGATGGATTTTGATGTGATTCATTCTATTTTGAGCATCATTTCCATCGGAAATAATCAGATTTTGAGATATGACCCCCCCCCATCCCCCTGCAATAATGGGGGATCTTTGGGGAATTGGTGGTTATGAAAATGGTCATTTCCGACTTAAATGAAGCTGTTAATCGAATGAATCATACCAAAATCCATCGGAAAAACCTAGGTTTTGTGGGTAAAATACAAAGCTCAAACTTAGCCTAACCTTACCGAACCAAACCTAACCTAACCTAACCTAATCCAACCTAACCTAACCTAATCCAACCCAACCAAGCCCAAACTGAAAGTACCGGTAACCTACTATTCAAACCTTACATCTTCTTACCTTATTCGTCAGATAGGGACACTGAACATGTAGGGGCAAAACACTGTGGGACCTAAGAAATTCGATGCATGAATCGTTGTTTTCAAAACATTCATTTCATTCATTCATTGCCAGACACCATGTATCCCAAACGGGGTGGCCAAGGGCTTAGAGTTAATTGTTTTACAGGGAGGGGCACTAATCCTCCACCAACCCCACTTGACACGTACCTTTGAAAAATGCAGCCAGGACCCGAGGGGCACCCGGTGCACTGGACCGCCATTTCTACTCTGATTTTGAAATGAAAGCGGGAGGTAGTGGAGGGAGCAGCGCAAACGCTTGATTGGCTGTATGTGATCTGGTGACGGCTGTGATTGGCTCGCTTCTTGCTGGCGTTGAGAGCTCAGTTTGATCTGAATTTCATTGAGCTAGCAGGTCAAGCTGGGTTGGAAGGGGAAGGGTGGGATAAGGACACCCAAATATTATTATATCTTCCTTAAAACCAGTTTGCGACGGAAGTGTATAAGGAAAATGTTGATGAACTTGAAGAGATGAGTGTGTAGAACATAATAAAATTCATGGGAATGATTATGGGCTGAAAGCCGATAATATCCGAAACCTTCACCTGCGGAATCCGATTGGAGTGCTGTAATTACTCAATAAACCACCAGGCGCCAAAATCTGGTTATATGGTTACCACCCAGCTTAGTTAATGGTTTCCTGATGTACAGGAAACCATTTTGTTTGTCACTTAGTGTAGCGTCTCCCACAGGTAGAAGGAAGAGAAGAGAATGAAGCAAAGAAATACAGAAGAGGGAGCATAAAGTCACCCGTAGGCAGAAGGACAAGGAAAGACAGAAGAGGATGAAAAGCAAGAAGCATAGAGGAAATGAAAGGGCAGACACCCGAGAGCAACACTACATCGAGTGAGTGAATGGTGAACGCCCCCACCTACCACTATATATATTCATATATATATATATATATATATATATATATATATCAGGTCTCTTGTTTGGCGAGCAACAGCTCGCAAATGAGAGTATTTTTTCCCTTCCGCGAACAAATTTTACATGCAAGTTGCCTTTTGGCGAGGAGAAAATACATCCACTTCAAAGCCCAGTAAACTACAAAATAAGTAAATCTCACTTAAATGAACAAAAAAGCATGTGATCGATTATTAATTCTTTCCCTGTCGCCATTGTGAATGTTTAAATCCTTGTTATATGATTTTAATCATCACATTGTGTAAATAAATAAATATATTTATTGCATGTAAAATATTTCGGCTCCTAGTCAGTGTGGCTACTAAAAATTTATATGGCTCGTAAATCTGAAACCTTAGGATCCAAATGACTCGCAACCATTGGCAGTTAGAAAGAGCCCATTAGATAGATAGATAAATAGATAGATATACTGTGGGGCACCAACTTTCGCGCCTAATTGGGACCGAAAATAATGTGCGAGTTGAAATTGCGAAAGTTGGTGCATTGTCCTTATGGAAAAACTGCTGATTGGTTCCTGGCTATCCTAAAGTACCGTAACACCAGATATTCATTTTCACTTACAATACAGAACAGTACATCAAATCAGTATTGTACATTGCATTGAGATACAAACAATAAATACACATTATATGAGGAGAAACATACCACAGGGACCAGGTTGAGGTGTTTAATAGATGCTAGGGGCAAGTATCCGAGTCACGTGACGGGGTTATTGAGTCCCGCCAGCCACCTCGCCGCCACCTCTCGCTGCCTCACTGCCAGCCGCCTCTGCCACTCTCCCTCTCTCTCTCTGCCTCCTCAGATGCCACTTGACGCAACACTTCCACTTTGTGCAGAATTTCCTCTTGTGCTAGGTGCTTTTCATTTCATTTCATTATTATACTGCCGTTTCTTCACTCCAACACAATACTGTCTTTTTGCCATAGCCTTTCCTCCTGATTTTGAAGGTCCCAGGCACTTTTTATCACCACCACTACCTAGTGGCCCTCCCCCCACACCAGCAGGCCCTTTCCCCACACCACCAGGTATAGTAGAGGCCATTGAACCGTGAGAATCCAACACAATGGAGCCAGTGGCATTCATACACAATGGCGGGAGTGGGTAGATTGAGTGTTGGCATGACATCATTCAAGATGACGGCAGGTTGGGGCGGGCAGAACGAAAAATTCAAAGTTCAAAATATTTCCCAAAACCCTAAATTTGTGTGCGAAGCTCGATTTTTTTTCATGTGAAAGTGGAAGTGTGGGAATATTAGGTCTATGCCACGAAAGTTGAATTCGCGAAACCTGTTGTCGCGAAACTTGGTGCCCCACTGTATATATATGTATGTATATAGACTCTCTCTCTCTCTTTCTATACATATTTATTGACACACACATACAGTACTTGTATATATATATGAAACATCGTATCAGTTATAAAGGTCCAGCATGCTTGCATACGTCAGCCTTGGCCACCTAGTAGTGGCTGCTCGATCTCTCGCAGCCTTTCTATTCAGTCTATCCCTGAGGTCACACACTCCTCATGCATCCCTACCCCTGACGTTCATACTTAGCCTTCACTGGCAATTGTCATCCTTCATCCTCTCCACGTGCCCAAACCATCTCAGTCTACCTGTTCTTATCACAACCATAGTACATTCAAGTTCTATCTTCCTTCCAGCTCTTCAGTCCTAACCCCCCATGCCTGTCATTCAAAGATGCTTTACACATTCATCTAATCATTGTTATTTCTGAACATTTGAGTCTATGATTATCCTCTTACTTTACTGCCCAGGTCTCACTACCCACAGCATTGCACTTTTAATACGTGCTGCACACAAGGACCCCTTAGCATGGGGGGAGAGCCCTCTCAAGGTCAGGAGAAGCAAAAACTTGAATTTCTTCCAACTACTCCATTCCCTAGCCACAAAGATACTTCCAGCACATATCTCCCAAATAACAAAGCTTCACACACTCAAGAGACTCATCAGAAAGATCAGTCCTTTCCTGCCTCTCTGTCTCTTGATGCTCACCCTCCACACTACACACATGGAATCAGCATTATTTTGCAGCCTACCTCATATTACTGCATCTTTTATGCACCTACCGGTACCATACTTATCACAAATGTGTATGCACCCACTGATTACAAACACAGCACAAGATGGGAGGTACTTCTTACACCCATGTTGCAAACTTACACATGGCCGCAATCCCCTTGTTTTGGTAGTGCCACCACCAGCCGTAGATTTTTTTTTTTTAATGCTAGGAAGAAGGAACCAAAGGCCACGAGCCCGCAATAAATGTTCCTTCCAAGAGAAAAACAAAATACAAGAGAGAGCCAAATTCAAGAGCTGATCATTTCGAGATGCCTGGACACACTGTGTTTGAAAGACTGGAGATCATAGCTAGCAGGAAGTACAGACAGAGGGATACAGACTTTTGTTTTATTCGCATTTTCCCTTAAACCCTTGTACCCCATTCCATTTCTCCACCTCCTAAATCTTTCCTCTGCCACCCTGTTATTCTCCACAGTCAAGTACATGCATGAAAGTTTAATTTTTTATAGGTATTATTATAGTTTCAGCCAAAAACACAGTTACGAGATTTTGATTTTTTTTTTTTTTTTTTTTTTTTTTTTTTTTTTTGACAGTTCTAAGACACTTTACTAATATGGCATTTTCATCACAAATCATTTTTATTTTACTCCTGAGGGTTAGGTTAGGTTAGGTTATCTTCAAGAATGATGTATAGTTGTGAGTAAAAGATGGAAGAAGAGCATAAGACAGTATGGATCAGTTGGGTCAAGGATTGTGTGGGTAAAGTTGAAAGTTGGAATACAAATGTGGGCGATTGTGTGTGTATGCGCCAACGCAAGATCGTGCTAGAAGAGTGAGAGAAGAGTTCTGGACAAATGTGGAAGTGTGCATGGAAAAGTTTGGAAGGAATGAGAGAGTGTTTTTGATCGGTGATATGAATGGTAAAGTTGGTAATGTGAAGGTGGATGGAATAGTTGGTGAGTGGGGTGTGCCTGCTGAGATAGATGAGAATGGGAGTGCGTTAGTGGACATCTGTGCTGGGAGGGGGTTGGTAATAGCCAATACCCTCTTCAGGCATAAAATGATCCACAGGTATACATGGCGAGTGATGAGAAGGGTGGGTGGTGAACTGAATGAAAGGAAGGCAATGATTGATTATGTGTGTGTGGATGAAAGGATGCGAAGATGTATATTGGATGCAAGAGTTTATAGAGGTTGGGGGAGTGGCCTTTCTGACCACTACTTGGTGGTGGCCAGAATTAGGATGCAAGTAAGATGGAGGAATAGAAGAAGGGAAAGACGAGAGGAAGGAGTAGTTGCAAGGAGAGTGGAAAGGTTACAAGAGGATGAGAAAAAGGCAGAGTATAAGAGAGAAGTGGAGGAACGATTGGGCAAATATGAATTGGAGCAGATGGGAGACGTGGAAGGTGTGTGTAAGATATTTACAGAAGAAATATGTGCAGCATGTGATGTGGTGTGTGGAAGGAAGAGAAGACGGAGGGGGTGCAAGGAACAGCGTGGTGGACTGAAGAGGTGAAACAGGCTGTGGCACAAAAGAAGAAAGCATACAATGAATGGATGAGAAATAGGGGCGTGGAAGAAGTTGAGAGGCAGAAGAGAGAGTTATATGTGGAAAGGAAGAGAGAGGTGAAAAGATTAGTAAGAGAGAGTAAGAAGAGAGTGGATCAGGAATTTGGAAGGAATTTGAGTGTAAAGTGGAGGGACTGTAAGAAAATGTTCTGGAGAGAAGTGAAAAGAGTAAGACAGGGTGGAAGTGAAGTTAGCAGGGGAGTGAAAGATAAACATGGTAGATTACTAGTGGAGAAGGGAGAAAAAGTGAGCAGATGGAGAGAACACTTTAAGGAATTGTTGAACGTAGAGGATGGAAGTAATGCGAGTATAAGTGGCTGGGGAATGGCTGGGAGAAGGAGGGAGGTGAGAAGACAGGTAGAAATCAGTAGGATAGAGGTTGTGGAAGCAATGAAGAAAGTTAAATCGGGAAAGCCCCAGGAATTGATGGAGTGTGTGGTGAGATGCTGAAGCATGGGGGAGAGATAGTAGTAGAATGGATGTGGAAGATGTGCAGATTGGCCTGGGAGGAAGGTAGAGTCCCGGAGGATTGGAAGTCAGGTATAATTATTCCCTTGTACAAAGGAAAAGGGGAAAAAGAAGTGTGTGGTAATCATAGGGGCATTTGTCTTCTTAGTATAATAGGAAAAGTGTATGGTAGGATACTTATAGACAGAGTTAGAGAAAGAACAGAGAAATTAGTTGGAGAAGAACAGGGAGGCTTTAGGAAGGGAAGAGGTTGTGTAGATCAGATATTCATTCTTAGATCTTTAGTGGAAAAGTTTCTAGAGAAGGGAAAGAAGTTGTATGCGGCTTTCATGGATTTGGAGAAAGCATATGACAGGGTGGATAGACAAGGATTGTGGAAAGTGTTAAGAATATATGGAGTAGATGGGAAGTTGTTGAATGCTGTGAAGAGTATGTATGATGGTGCTAAGGCTGCAGTGCGTGTGGATGGTGAACTAAGTGAATTTTTCTCTTTGAAAGTTGGTTTGAAACAGGGATGTGTCATGTCTCCATGGTTGTTCAATCTGTACATGGATGGGGTAATAAAAGAGGTACAAGGTAGGGTAGTGGATGTTGGAGTGGCCCTGGTGAGAGAGGATAGTGTTTGGAAACTCCCTGTACTGTTGTTTGCAGATGATACTGTGTTGTTGAGTGAAGATGAAGGGGAGCTGCAAGGCTTGGTGGATGAGTTTGAGAGAGTGTGTAAGAAACGGAACCTAAAGGTGAATGTAGGGAAGAGTAAAGTGATGGTCTTTGAGAGAGGTGAAGTCAGTGAATGTATAGCGAGGTTGGATGGTGAGGAATTGGAAAATGTGAGTACGTTTAAGTATTTGGGTAGTGTGATGAGTAAGGATGGAGGTTTGGAGGGTGAAGTGCTTGAAAGGGTACAGCAGGGAAGAAAGGTTGCTGGTTCCTTGAAAGCAGTGATAAGAAACAGGGAAGTGAGCATGGAAGTAAAAAAGTTACTACATGACAGTATTGTGATACCAACTCTAACGTACGGAAGTGAAGCTTGGACGTTGTTGGAAGGACACAAGTCAAGAGTGAGAGCAGTGGAAATGAGTTATTTAAGAGGAGCTTGTGGAGTCACGTGGAGAGACAGGCTGACGAATGAGGATATAAAGGAGCGTTGTGGTGTTGATGTGGATGTGATAGGAAGCGTTGTGAGGAACACACTGAGGTGGTTTGGCCATGTGGAGAGGATGGAGGGTGAAAGACTGACGAAGAGAGTGTATGTGAGTGAGGTGGAGGGTGGAAGAGGGAGGGGGAGACCGAGGATGAGATGGAGGGATGGGGTGGAGAGGTATATGAGAGAGGGGGGTGTGAGTTGGGAGTAGGGTAGTGAAATGGCGGGGGACAGGGCGACTTGGAGGCGATTTGTTTGTGGCCACCCCAAACGGGATTGAGGCGTCTGGCAATAGATAGATAGATAGAATTTGTGATAAATGTGCCATAGAAGAAAAGTGTCTTAGTATTTTCTAAAATACCGAAAAAATGGATCATAATCTCTTAATTGTGTTTTTGGCTGAAACTACAACTTTACCTTTTTATTTAATTACTGTACTGTATATACTTTGTTTCTGACAGCTCTGCACATGCTGGAAGGAACTGATTAGTGTTTGTGTTTAGCTGTGTTGTCATCTGCATCCCCATCATAGAAATTTACATGAACAGGCACAAGCCCAGTCTGGTAGACGATCATTGAAGCAGACCAAAAAAATGCAGGGTTTGTGAGAATTTAATAACGTTCTTTTGAATATTTCGATCATAAATTAGATTGTCACTTCTTTGTTCCTGACACTTAACAGGTAAGCAAATTTCAGTTGCAGAATCTTGGATAATTTGGCAGTGAAGAAGGCATTGATGAAAGCACTAATGGTATATGACGTGGTGGTGTTCTCCTTAGTACGGTAGTGTGATCTGTATTAACTAATCCTGTTGTATTTTTTATTTTATCTAACTGCTTTCATACAGGCATACCCTGAATTAAATGATGCCATTGGTTAAGTAAAAAGCCATCACTAGGCAGGGTATCGTATCTCGGGGTATATTTATCATGTAAAGTATAGAGATATGTTTTTGAGCATTGGGTTTCCCCCCCAACCAAGCCCTAAACCCACCCAGATGAGTCCAAAAACAAGTTTCTAGCTAAACTGAACCCCCAAATAGCTTCAAAACAAGCTAAACTAAGCCTTAAAACAGTGTAGGCCTATATCTCACCTAAACCCAAAAATAAAATCTGAAAAACATCAAAAATCTATCTATCTATCTATTGCCAGACGCCTCAGTCCTGTTTGGGGTGGCCACAAACAAATCGCCTCCAAGTCGCCCTGTCCCCAGCCATTTCACTGCCCTACTCCCAACTCACACCCCCCTCTCTCATATACCTCTCCACCCCATCCCTCCATCTCATCCTCGGCCTCCCCCTCCCTCTTCCCCCCTCCACCTCACTCACATACACTCTCTTCATCAGTCTTTCACCCTCCATCCTCTCCACATGGCCAAACCACCTCAGTGTGTTCCTCATAACACTTCCTATCACATCCACATCCACACCACAACGCTCCTTTTTATCCTCATTCGTCAGCCTGTCTCTCCATGTGACTCCACAGGCTCCTCTTAAATAACTCATTTCCACTGCTCTCACTCTTGACTTGTGTCCTTCCAACAAAGTCCAAGCTTCACTTCCGTACGTTAGAGTTGGTATCACAATATTGTCATGTAGTAACTTTTTCACTTCCATGCTCACTTCCCTGTTTCTTATCACTGCTTTCAAAGAACCAGCAACCTTTCATCCCTGCTGTACCCTTTCAAGCACTTCACCCTCCAAACCTCCATCCTTACTCATCACACTACCTAAGTACTTAAACGTACTCACATTTTCCAATTCCTCACCATCCAACCTCGCTGTACATTCACTAACTTCACCTCTCTCAAAGACCATCACTTTACTCTTCCCTACATTCACCTTTAGATTCCGATTCTTACACACTCTCTCAAACTCATCCACCAAGCCCTGCAGCTCCCCTTGGTCTTCACTCAACAACACAGTATCATCTGCAAACAACAGTACAGGGAGTTTCCAAACACTATCCTCTCTCACCAGGGTCACTCCAACATCCACTACCCTACCTTGTACCTCTTTTATTACCCTATTCATGTACAGATTGAACAACCATGGAGACATGACACATCCCTGTTTCAAACCAACTTTCAAAGAGAAAAATTCACTTAGTTCACCATCCACACGCACTGCAGCCTTCGCACCATCGTACATACTCTTCACAGTATTCAACAACTTCCCATCTACTCCATATATTCTTAACACTTTCCACAATCCTTGTCTATCCACCCTGTCATATGCTTTCTCCAAATCCATGAAAGCCGCATACAACTTCCTTCCCTTCTCTAGAAACTTTTCCACTAACGATCTAAGAATGAATATCTGATCTACACAACCTCTTCCCTTCTTAAAGCCTCCCTGTTCTTCTCCAACTAATTTCTCTGTTCTTTCTCTAACTCTGTCTATAAGTATCCTACCATACACTTTTCCTATTATACTAAGAAGACAAATGCCCCTATGATTACCACACACTTCTTTTTCCCCTTTTCCTTTGTACAAGGGAATAATTATACCTGACTTCCAATCCTCCGGGACTCTACCTTCCTCCCAGGCCAATCTGCACATCTTCCACATCCATTCTACTACTATCTCTCCCCCATGCTTCAGCATTTCACCACACACTCCATCAATTCCTGGGGCTTTCCCCGATTTAACTTTCTTCATTGCTTCCACAACTTCTATCCTACTGATTTCTTCCTGTCTTCTCACCTCCCTCCTTCTCCCAGCCATTCCCCAGCCACTTATACTCGCATTACTTCCATCCTCTACGTTCAACAATTCCTTAAAGTGTTCTCTCCATCTGCTCACTCTTTCTCCCTTCTCCACTAGTAATCTACCATTTTTATCTTTCACTCCTCTGCTAACTTCACTTCCACCCTGTCTTACTCTTTTCACTTCTCTCCAGAACATTTTCTTACAGTCCCTCCACTTTACACTCAAATTTGCTTCCAAATTCCTCATCCACTCCCTTCTTACTCTCTCTTACTAATCTTTTCACCTCTCTCTTTCTTTCCACATATAACTCTCTCTTCCGCCTCTCAACTTCTTCCACGCCCCTATTTCTCATCCATTCATTGTATGCTTTCTTGTTTTGTGCCACAGCCTCTTTCACCTCTTCAGTCCACCACGCTGTTCCTTGTACCCCCCTCCGTCTTCTCTTCCTTCCACACACCACATCACATGCTGCACATATTTCTTCTGTAAATATCTTACACACACCTTCCACGTCTCCCATCTGCTCCAATTCATATTTGCCCAATCGTTCCTCCACTTCTCTCTTATACTCTGCCTTTTTCTCATCCTCTTGTAACCTTTCCACTCTCCTTGCAACTACTCCTTCCTCTCGTCTTTCCCTTCTTCTATTCCTCCATCTTACTTGCATTCTAATTCTGGCCACCACCAAGTAGTGGTCAGAAAGTCCACTCCCCCAACCTCTATACACTCCTGCATCCTTTACACATCTTCGCATCTTTTCATCCACACACACATAATCAGTCATTGCCTTCCTTTCATTCAGTTCACCACCCACCCTTCTCATCACTCGCCATGTATACCTGTGGATCATTTTATGCCTGAGGAGGGTATTGGCTATCACCAACCCCCTCCCAGCACAAATGTCCACTAATGCACTCCCATTCTCATCTGTCTCAGCAGGCACACCCCACTCACCAACTATTCCATCCACCTTCACATTCCCAACTTTACCATTCATATCACCAATCAAAAACACTCTCTCATTCCTTCCAAACTTTTCCATGCACACTTCCACATTTGTCCAGAACTCTTCTCTCACTCTTCTAGCACGATCTTGCGTTGGTGCATACACACACACAATCGCCCACATTTGTATTCCAACTTTCAACTTTACCCACACAATCCTTGACCCAACTGATCCATACTGTCTTATGCTCCTCTTCCATCTTTTACTCACAACTATACATACTCCTTCCTTTGCCCTCTCATTCTCACCTACTCCTGCACATATACCCCATCCATACTCCCATTCTCTCACACTTTCTCCTCTCCATTTTGTTTCAGTTATTCTACATACATCCACTTTCATCCATCAAAAATAAGTCTGGAAAATTCAAACTTAGGAAACTGCACCCCAAAATGGCAATGTTCACCCCACCTATGACAAAAACACATTAATGTGAGTCTAAAAACAGTTTATAAATCAGCCTAAACATAAAATTTAAGTAAAATATCGTCTAAATCAGTTAAAAAAAAAAAATCGTCACTGTGGTTTGGCCATTGTTCGGCAGGGTGGGGTGGTATTGGTACCTCCATCGCTATGCCGGGGTATCGTATCTAGGAATATCATATCTCTGGGTCTGCTTGTACAGTTATTTTTTTTTTTTATAAATTACTGATAGTTAGGTTTTGTTAGGTTGGGTCTTATTTTAGTAGGTGGTTTCATACCATAGTATGTCCATCTGATTTTTATTCAAACCCACTTGATCCTCACCCAGAGCCAGCACAACTCTGCTAAGATAATTGCCATTTAGTTTTCCTACATCCTCTCACCTAAAATCCTCCCATACATTTTATGTGGGTGGGAACAAGTAAAGCCTTAGAAATAAATGAGTCAGTAAGACCTCCCAAGTAAGGTAAAAAAAAAAAAATCCATAAGGTATTCTAGTTTTTCAGTGGACAGGCATAGATGTATATGTAAATACAGCAATTATACACAGTTGTATGTATTCATGATTCTTCCAGGTAGGCTAAATTTATCATTTATCCGAACTGTGGACCGAACATCACAATCCTTGCCCAAGGATTGGTTTGGCAGAGAGCAGTACAGCAAACCCTTGTTATACAAGAAACTGGTATGCAGTGAATTGCTTATATGATGATGAAAAAGTTAGGATCTTTTCTTAATATGTGATAAAATTTTTGTTTATACAATCATTATGATCCAGTACAAATCCTCACTGATTGATGTAAGAAGCCTGACTGATTGATGCTTATACGATCATTATGATCCAGTGCAAAGCCTCACTGATTGATGTAAGAAGCCTCACTGGTTGATGTAAGATTGCTGTTTTTGCTTACACGATCACTGACCACAAGCTTACAGTCATTTGTTTTTTCCAAGGTAGCTTTTAACTCAGTCACTATCACATGTGTTAATGTCAGTGATGGAACAGTAGTGTGGTGTTGGAGCTCATGCATCAACTAAAATGCAGTGAAGTGAGATAACTAGTCACATTGCCTAAGGCGCGGCTAATTGGTCATGGGCCAAGCCTGCATCATAGGAAACCATGCCATACAAATAACTAAACCTATGGGAAAAATGGAATGTGGTTCTGGACGTTTGCCCAAAGTCCCCCTTTTCACCCCACTTTTCCCCATTTTCCCTCACTTTACACAGGCAAACCATCAAGCAATCAGTCAGTGCATGTAGTACACACAAATTAAACTCTAAACAATAAATAATAAAGGGCTTTAAGAGCATAAAATACTGAACGTACCTAACGCCGACGACGATAGTGCTAAAGTGGAAGGGGTAGGGTTGGAGGTTCCAAGGCAAGAGGCACATTTCAAACCTTGCCGCACCCCCATGTCATAGGTATTTTATACACGTGGTTCGTGTTTTTTGGTTCTGGCACCTTGCCGTGTCATAGAAAACCACGGCATAGAAGTTCTTGCCATAGGTGACTTCACTGTACTAGCTTAGGTGAGTTGGAGACTAATTTTTATATTTATTTTTGGTGGTAAACAACAAGTGAAGTGCAGTTCAATGAGATAACTACCAGTTGAGGCGAGTTATTTTTAGACTTAGTTGTGTGGGTGACCCTTGGCCAAAAATGTATCCCCATTGAACCATTGTTATACAGGTAATTGACTCATTGTACAATAAATCATTATGTGAATTTTCAAACACATCTTCATCATAACATGAGAGCATGCTGTACAGAACAGAGTTGGATACTGTATGTAGAAGGAAAAGTGGGTATGCTGTACTTCAGTTATACATGTTCACAAATATTATATTTATTATTTACAATTATTATTATTCTATGAGAACAGTTTATCAGTGGGATTTTTGATGGTTTCAGCTATATATATATATATATATATATATATATATTTTTTAAGCCAGGAATTATTAATCACAGTAATTCCAAGGCAGACACTGGCAGCAGGATCTTGCCAACCCATCAGTCACATTCTTTTGGCTCGACCCATTTCCATCTACACATCGTACTTTCACTTTTATTAAATAACAAAATATTCTTGGTGTTTGTATCTCCCACTGTTAAAATTAAAGTGTTTATGTAAATATGCACCAGGCAGGTCCAACCTGTTGTATTACAATTCATGCTTAGCTAGTTGCCTGCTTTTGGCTCTACTCATTTCCTTGTATGGATTTCTCTCACCTTTAATAAATACCATACCAATATCCTCAGTGCCTGTAGCTGAACAGTTATTCAGTGCAAATGAGAAAGGCCTATGGTGGAATGTTACATATAAAGGTAACGCATTTTTAATAATTAAGAATCATGTTAACATACAAATGGTCACAAAAGGTATCCAGTACAGTAGAAGGATTAGATATATAAAGGCAACCATTGAAAAATCAGTATCGATGGGATTTGTGTATTGATGTCATCTTGGAATGTAACTCGTGTTGATAAGAAGGGAAACCTGTAGATGCTAAACGAAACTTTCATTTTATTTTATTTTATATTTTTTGAGGGAGGGAGGGGAATTTTACGCCGTGTCCCCATTTTTCGATAAGGGCTAAGGCGTTGCCCCTGGGTAGAGGACTTAGGTTTGGAGCGTGTAGCATTTTATGACGGGATGCCCTTCCTGATGTCTACCAATGACCCTAGGGTGGACTCAAACCTCCTCATCAGTGGGGTAAAAATGGGTCGGGTGGAGGTAAACTCAGAGAGACTCTTGCAGTCATATTTTTCACATAAGTTATTAATTCTCATGTCTTCAGTTTAGCTGCCCACGCGGCTTGTCACCATATCTTCTTGGACAGTTGTGTCCTAGAGAACCTTATTATAACAGGTTTAGTCCATGTCTGGCTTGATTTAGAGTACCGTAGCAGCAAATGCAGGGAGGCTTCATTATAATGAAGTAATTAGGGGGAAAGACAGATGGTACATCCGATAGTTCATTATACTGTACAAGATGTCTGATAGGGACCCACAATACCAGACCTAGGGTCGGTGTGTCGGTATATGAAAAAAGTGGTCTGGTAGGTACCCAAAGTAGGACAGGTTATATCCATCCATCCATCATCCAATCCTACATTGCCCCATGAAGAGCGTAGGAGCCTGGGGCTAAGCAGTTGGTCCCGACATTTAAGATAAGAGTGACCAGCCTCACTTATCCCTGAGTGGCATTACATGAGCAATCAACCCCAACTACCCCTTGGATATAAACCGTCACCTGCTTAATCTGATTGGAGCACAATAATTACCCACTAAACCACCAGGCGCCAAAATTTGGTTATATGGTTACCACCCAGCGTAGTAAATGGTTTCCTGCTGTACAGGAGACCATTTGGCTTGTCACTCAGTGTAGAGTCACCCACAGGCAGAGGGAAGAGGAAAGAATGAAGGAAAGAAAGACAGTAGAGGGAGTGTAAAGGTACCTGTAGGCAGAAGGACAAGGAAAGAATGAAGGAAATGAAGACAGAAGAGGATGGAAGGAAAGAAGGATAGAGGAGAGGAAAGGGCAGACACCCGAGAGCAGCACTACATCGAGTGAGTGGATGGTGAGTGCCCCCACCTACAACAAGACAGGTAATAACATGGAATAATCAGTGTTGCATGTGTGTGGCCTGTGTTCCGTGTTATATAATAGAATAGTAAGCAACACAGAACTAATGTTGGCCGTCATTTTAATAGATAATGAAAAGAAGAGGAAATACCAAGCCCGGTCTTCAACAAATTTGCCCTGTAGGTTGCTGGGTGTGCTCCCTATACCAGACCTTGGTTTGGTTTATAACAAAAAGTTCTCTGGTAGGATCAAGGAGTCATATATCAGAAGTCTCATATAAATATATCTGTTAAAGGGAGGTCTCACCATATCAGTTATCATTGGTGTTAGTAGCTAATGATGATTAAGGAGGCTTTAATTAACCCTTTGAAGGTGCTGAAATTATGGCCAGTGGGAATAGTAGTGGCCTTGGATCATCTCTCTTCCGTGGAGCCTTGCATGGGAGCAGCACCAACAGTGGCAGTGGCAATAGCAACAGCCTTACTGGTGGTGGAAGTAGCAGCAGCAGCAGCACTCAGCACCACCATAGTCACCATCACCATCACCATCACCACCACCACCACCACACCACTACTCACCATCTCCAGCAAGGAACAGTGGTGGGTTTCATTTTTGTTTTTAACGCTTTCACTGCCAGTGACTTATTTAGGTACAGTATTTTATTCAGTATAACAATAGACAGTGTTGTTCTGAGAGAAATCCTAGCTGTCAGAGGGTTATGAATTGTCTCTGAAGTTAGGTACTGTATACCTTATTATGTACAGGGTAACAGCAGATTATTTTATTTAGCTAGCAACCACTACCTTGTCAGGTGCAGCGTGACATGAGATTAAAGTACGGTTACAGGCAAGAGACCTCAGAGTCCAAACCGAGATTCATGCATGCGCATTATACAGTACAGTATACGCATTTGCAAACTTTCTACAAATATAACAGGTCTGTTCATCCTTCTTAACCCGTTAACTGCACGTGGTGGTTTTTTGGAGGTGTCCATGGTGTGCAGACATAGGGGTAAAAATGAAATTTCCCAAAGGCCAAATTTTGTCTTATGAATTGAGAGAACACATGCCAAAGTATATACAGTAGTAACGAAATATTGGCTCAATATTTACCTTAGTAAAGCCATGGATGAACATCGAAGTGTCTGATTCCCTTTTGGAATGTATGGTTTTCGTTTTCGGTTTTGGTTTCAGTTTCGGTTTTGAAGGCTCAGACATACTTGTATGGGTCGGCCTTAGTCAACATCGAAGTGTCAGATTCCCTACTGGAATGTATGGTTTTCATTTTCATTTTCGGTTTTGGTTTTGGTTTCGGTTTTGAAGGCTCAAACATGCTTGCATGGGTTGGCCTTGGTCACCATGGGACTATATTTGAAATTCACCTGTGCAGCCAGGGCTGTATTGAGCAGTCGCACTCAGAACAGCCCAGGCTGTATAGAGCAGTTAACGGGTTAAATAATCCTTCCAAGAGAAACATGAGTGCTAATAGCCAGACTACAGTGTGGCCATCATCTTTCCCAGCTTCAGTATCAGTACAAAATATAACTTGCAAACAAGCCTCACAGTAGTGCTTCCCACCCACATCACATCACACCTGCCACACTTCATACATCTCACTATTACAACAGACTGTTAATCACCATAACTTCAGCAAGAGGGAGCCCCTGGTTGATGTGGTTGGTTTCCTTTGGTCCACTGGGCTCATGTCCAGATTTGCCTGGGGTCACAACAGCAGCTACAATAATTTACCTTTGACATCTTTGTTCCAGCTTCTTTACATACTTCCTCCTCTTCTCCCATTGCTCACTGTACCTCTATATCCCCCCAGGATGTTCCTTTCATTATAGTCAGAACTCTTACAGCACATTATACCGTTTATGCACTGCTAACCATACAGTCACTATATCCAGTACACAAATTTTTGCAAGCCTTTTCTCAGGTCATAAACCTTTACTTCACCAGTACCTTTTGTTGAGACAGTATTCCTCTATTTTTGCTGTTGTAGCTGATTGAAAATTTTGGATTAACATTTTTTATAAATCTGACATGCAGTAAGTTTTTTGTGACTACTTATGTTGCACTTGTTCAGCCTGGGAACCCTCATCTACAGCATAGTCAGCCAGCAGCACCATCCCAGCCACAGCCATCTGTTGGACCAGTGTGGTTTACTCCGAAGGACAATGGCCATGGGAGAGGTTCAACCACGGTGTGTAAAAATGTCACTGTATAATTTGCTTAGATCTGATTCACAACTTTATTGTACAACTATTCCTCGTATTTTACAGTTGCTGACTCTGGTTGTTCACAGATGAGTAAACCATTGGAAAATTCTGTACATCAGTTTGAAGTATATTAGGGAAAAATTTAACAAAAAATGCCAATAAATCATCTGAAAATACACTTTAAGCAAATGCAGTAGATTCAAATATTTGGTGATATTTGGAAGTGTTACAAAGAGTTTTTAGATAATCACATACTGTAGTTGAGTTGTGGCTGTGTTGTCCCATTATGATGAGTTTTCACTATTTTCATTTTTTTTTCTCTTCATAAATGTGTCCATTCACTAACACATGTGACAGACAACAGATAACTGAACAGTCAGCCCTCGCTATTCGTGGGGGTTATGTACCCAACCACACTGCAAATGGGTGGTATTCCCATGTAATCCGCACCTTCCACAAAAATCACAGATTTCACTGTTTTAACTATTCCCATTACTTACAGACCTACTGTGAGACCCATAAATGCATTTTGTGGCACATCAATACATTCTAAAAGACACTACAGAATGTTCCACAAGCCTTTCTGGGTACAGTGCATTATACTCACCAATGCAATGATAACGATGAGTTTGCCATGCAGTATTGTACAGTACATGATGGATGATGAATTATGAATACAGTAATCACTCATTTATCTGGACAGTTCATATCCGGTCATGCTCCATATATGGACGTTAGACCTTGGCTGTATTAGGTCCATATCCTGATTTATTTGTCTGTACCCGGACATTAAAGTTCCAGCATCACCGGCCAGCCAGCCTTGAGTCAAAAAAGTTGGTTGGGTGGCTCACTGGCCTCCCTGTCCACACACAGGTATTAGACCGTAACTTGCTAGCAGAGCAAACGAGGATGTCCAGCTCCCCACCGAATGGTCAAAGTCCCCCAGCTGATTGGATCGATTGGAAATTTCCACCAGCTAGCGAGTAATACAGGCCCTAATTCACAGGCAGAGCAGAACCACCCGTCTGCCTCATCACGAAACAGTCAAAGTCCACTGGTCCCCCCCCCCTATTCCCTCCCCTGCCTTCTCCCACCCAGGCCTCCCACCCTCCCTTCATTGCCACAGGCAACTTTTTAATTTTGGGCGATTTACTCGAAAATTATTGTCGTATCAAATTTCGAAGGCACCACGAGAAAGCTCGTGAAATTCTGGTTCTAGATATATGTGTAGCTCTTGCATTGTGCAGGCAGAATTTTGCACTAGAATGTGGAGAAGTTATTTGAAGCAATTTTTACTCTTGAACAAGTCCATATCTGCCTGCATTTCTGTACTTTTACTTATCAGTTCAGTGTGTTTTTATTAGCTTATCTCACAGTATAAACACCAGCAAAGTTGATGGTATACAATTTATACCAATATAACCAATTTCAGTGGGCAAATTTGGCCATGGAAACATTTTTCTTTGTGCCTGGAAGGAAGCAGACATAGGCCTAGGTGGGTAACTTTCCATTCAGTGAGTCAGTTTGTGTATGGCAGGCTGAATGACAACATGGGTTCCGAAACTCATGTAACCATCGTCATCCTTGATTTCTTCGTGAATTTTTGTTGTTTATGTATTGTTTTCTCAGTATCTAGCATTATAATGATTATTCCCATATGTGTTTTGATGTCTACCTAGCCGAAAGACTGGAGAACACTGCCAGAGTTTGGAGGGGCACTGTACACCCACTGCAAATTGACGTAGGACCTACACACAGAATTGCTATGGGAGAGTTGTCTGTCTTTGCTTTGTGTTTCCACCTCTACCAAGTGAATTTTTTGGGCCAGAAGTAACTGGGAACTCGTCTGGTGTTGGCGGGAGGTGGTGAAACACTCAGCACATCAGTACTTGCCCAGAAGCAAGAGTGGGGGTATGTGTTCCTGTCGCTCCGAACTTGCACCTCCATCTTTTTCTGTATGCATTATTGTTTGCCCTGTTATTTTCCTAGAGTCAAGTTGTCATGCCTGGAAAGTACTGCTCAAGGGATGAGAGGGTCTGTATCATTACATGGAGGCAGGATAATGTCCCTGTTAACACAATTTGTGAATGTACTGGACACGCAGTGTCGACCATCATGAAGATTCTTGCTGTAGCGCGCGGCCTGCCACCTGATGTTGTACCAGAGCACAAGCATAGTGGTGGAAAGAGGACGACGACTTCCAGAGGTACAGATACACTTCTGAAGAGGGAAGTAATCAAGAATACTCAACTGACAGCAGCATAATTGAAGAGGCTGCATCTCCAGCTGATTCAAGACGTCTCAATTCAAACTATCCAACACCACTTGCAGAAGGAGCTGGGTTTTTTCAAGCTGCACTGCAGCCAAGAAACCGCTTCTCACTGACTGCATGAAGAAGCAGTGCATTCAGTTTGCCAGTTAGTATGCACACTGGACATTGGATGAGTGGAGAAAAGTTATGTTTTCAGATGAAAGCACATTTCAAGTGTTCCAGGTACATTCTGCCAAGGTTCGTCACCCTGCCTCCCGTAGTTGATAAGACCCTGCTTACATGGTGCCGACTGTTAAGCACCCACAATCAGTAATGGTATGGGGATGTTTCTCTGGTGGAATGGGAAGGGGAGGCCTCTACTTTCTTCTTAAGAACTTCGTGATGAATGGTGGCTGGTACATTCAACTTCTGAAAGATCATTTGTTAAACTTTTTTGCTATTCATGGGTGTGACTTTTTCAAGCATGATTCAGCTCCATGTTACAAGTCAAGAATGGTGACAAAATGGCTTCAGGATAATCAGATTGAGGTCCTCAACTGGCCTGGCAACAGTCTGGATCTAAATCCGATAGAAAACTACTGGGCAAAGATGAAGAAAATCATGGCAGAGAAGAAGACATCCAATCTGGACAACCTCAAGACTGAACTGACAAATGTTTGGTGCAAAGAAATGTCCTTAGATTACTTTAGAGATCTATGGGATTCCTTGCCAAAACACATCCAACTGGTCCTGAAAAACAGGGGAAACATGATCTCATATTAATGAATGGCATTTCATGAACAAACATTGTGATATACTATGATTTCTGTTTTTTAATACCTTGTGCGAGGAGGTCCAAAGTCAATTTGCAGTAGCTATACATATAGGTAAGGTATTTGTGGATTTTTATCATTTATGCATTGTTTTCTTTGTGTTTAAGATTATATTGCATATTCCAATGTGTGTTTTGATGTCTAGAAACAGCTGAAAGACTGCAGAGCCTTCCAAATTTAGGAGCGTATTGTGCATATAGGTAGGATTTTTGTGGATTTTTTGTTGTTTATGCATTGTTTTCCTCACCCTGCCCTTGGGTGGAAAGGAGGTCCAGGTGATGATGATGATGATGATGCACTGTTTTCGTAGTGTTTAGGATTGTATTGCATATTCCATTGTGTTTTAATTTATGTCTAACAGCTGAAAGACAAGAAAACACTGCCAGAATTAGGAGGGGTGCTGTACATGCAGGCTGGGTATAGGGTTGGGTCTGGGTAGAGTATGGGCACAGTAGGGGGTATTGTACTGCATCTGAGCTTTGCCCCTATCCAAATATGTCCCTTTGGCTCTATTATGTTGGATAATTGAGGGATTACTGTATTCTGTGCTGTACAGCAGGATGAGCTCTAGGACAGTACTGCTCACGGGAAACATGCAGAAAAAAAAATCACTTATGAACCACTAGGAACAGCTGATGCCATGGGAAAGCAGAAAATATCTTCCTGTGGATTTTTTAAATAATTTCCCAGAAAAATCTGTGAATATGTGAATGCCCAAATAGCGAGAATTGTACTAATTATTCACACGCTAGTGTATAAACACCTCCACAGGAATATCAAAAGGTAGTACTTGTGTATACACACTATACAGAAAACAAATCTAAAATGTTTTGTAACTGAAGTTCAATATAGTACTCTAGTGAGGCTTTTTGGGAACAGGGTAGACAGCTGTCTCTACCAGGGCTCTTGTTTGTCAAGCCACAGCTTGCAAATGCGAGTATTTTTTCCCTTCGGTGAACAAATTTGACATGCAAGTCACCTTTTGGCGAGGAGAGAATACATCCTCTTCAAAACCCAGTAAACTACAAAATAAGTAAATCTCACTTAAATGAACAAAAAAGCACGTTGTGATCAATAATTAAGTCGTTCCATGTCGCCACTGTGAATTTTTAAAAATAGACAGTATGTAAATATATAAATAAATATATTTATTGCTCGTAAACTATTTTGGCTCGTAGTCAGTTTGGCTACTAAAAATTTATTTGGCTCATAAATCTGAAACCATAGGAGCCAAATGGCTCGCAACCATCAGCAGTTAGCAAGAGCCCTGTCTACCCTGTTCCGTATCACAGCCTAATTTTCAGCTACTATATATGTTTGCCTCAGTATCAGAAAGTATTAACCCCTTAACCGCGGTGCGTCACTTTCTTGACGTTTGGGAGCAAGGGATCATACCGGGGGCGTCACATTTGTGATTCTGTTTTATTTTGAATTCGCCTGGGCTTTCAAGTGGTGGCTTGTATCATCTATCAGTACTACCAGTGTCCAGCTATACTTTGTTCTGCTAATGTCACCTGTACTCCCATTCACTGTTTACAATTTAGGCATTTTTCGCCTGTCCTTGACTCCCCCCCCCTCCTTACCTCCCCTCCATTACCTTCTCCTCTCACCTGACGAGCTGCGCTTTGCTACCCGAATGCTGGATGGATTTTTCCACTCATTTTATCCATTGAAATGTGCCCTTTGCCCTATTCTTATACAAAATAATATATAAGAGAAAGAGGAAACGTAATTGATACTGCCATACATCTGGAATGGGCTAATTATCACCTGGCAACACCTCACGTGCACTCGTTTGCTAATTTTCCCTGTTTATTTCCTCTTGAAATATGCCGTATGACCTGTTCTCATAATAAAAATACAGTATATATAAGAAAGGAAGGGAGAAGCCTAAGTGATATTTACATTCACCTGGAACTACCTGATTTATTATGTATTGTCTAGATTTCCTGCCAGTCATTTCATAGCTTATATATTAGCAGCTGTCACCACGCTGACATTGGCAGCCCTTCACTGCCCCTAGGCAACAGCATTCAGTTTACTGTCGTCTTTCAAGGTGAAATCATGTCTGATTCGCGCCTGTCCACTTCCGCCGCTTTTTAGCCCCATGCAAAGGGCCCTGTGACCTCTACCCCTACTAAACCTCGTGTGGAAAGGGGTAAAGAGCTAAGTGACTACTGTGGAACGTGAACTGGCTAATTTATCAGTGATAATGATGGACAGTGACTACGATCTTTCTGGTGACTCAAAACAGTGCAAGTGGAAATGTAAATAATGTGTAAACAGCAAGTGAAAACAATGAATGTAAATATAAGTGAACAGTGGAAAATAGTTTTATAAGTTACTGCAAGTGACAGTGCATAACATAGTGTAATTAAAATAGAAATGTAAATAATGTAAATAAAATAGAGAATGTAAATAGAAATGTAAATAAGTAGTAACATAAGAATACGAGTATATATACTAGGAGTAATGAAAGTGAAAGTGTCACTCTAGCATGTATGAATACTGGGAGTTATGGAAGTGAAAGTAACAGATTCGTTCTCCACGCTAGTATACAGGACGAGAAAGTGAATGCTACGTATTTTACTGAAAGAGAAATTGAATGCCTACAGTGACAATAAACTACTATTACTGAAGGAAACTTATGGATAAAGACTGCAGATACGTATAAGTGTTATATAGTAATAGGAATATAAAGTGTGAGTGTTTTTATGAATAATAAATGACAGAATACCAGCGGAGAACGAATTCGTGGGAAGCCCGTATGCGTTCGTAATTTTCATTGCTTTCACAGTGTTTTTTTTTTTAGAGTATGGATCCCAAACTATTTGAAAATCATAGAATAGTGTTTCTAGTGATTATATCAGGCTGTAGTAATCATATTACGGGGTGTTGGGAAGTGTAAAGTGGAGACTTCGTTACCCAACTTCAGAAGTCTCCACAAGTCCTACGGTACTCGACGAAGGCTCAACAAACATCCCAGGAGAAAGCTGAAGGTATGTGCTATATGTATATTTATTTATAATATTCTAGGACTAATAACTGATTTTTGGCAAATATTTTTACAAAGTCTGTCGGAGCGCAAATATCCTTGCGGGACACACAAAGAGTGCCAAAACAACTCTGCGGTTTAGGGGTTAAAGCATACTTAGCTGATCAGAATTTAATAAAAACATCATAATTCACCTCAAAACATGTTGGGTAAAGTGAAAATATCTACTGTTACACCTTGGTAACAATGTGCCTCAGTTAGTGCTACTGTAGGTTGTAGGTGAGGGCACTCACCATCCACTCAATGCAGTGCTGCACTTGGGTGCCTTCCCTTTCCTCTGTTTCTTCCATCTTTCCATCCTTCCTCTTCTGGCTTTCTTTCCTTCAGTTTTTCCTCTTCCTTCTGTCTATGGGTGACTCCACACTGAGTGACAAGCCAAATGGTTTCCTGTAACCCAGGAAACCATTTACTACGCTGAGTGGTTTAGTGGGTAATTAAAGCGCTCCAGTCAGATTGAGCCTGTGCAGGTTTATATCCAAGGGGTGGTTAGGGTCGGTTGCTCATGTAATGTCGCTCAGGGATTGGTGAGGCAGGTCATGCGCATCTTAAATGTCAGGACCAACTTGCCTAGCACTGGGCTCCTACTCTCCTCATGGGACAACACAGGATCAGATGGTGATGATGATGACAACTACCTCAACTACTGCTATTATTATTACTACCACTACTACAGCGTGCACACACACACACACACACACACACACACACACACACACACACACACACACACACACACACACACACACACACACACACACACACACACACACACACACACAGATTCTAACAAAGGTTTCTCGAGTTCAACTCCAGCCAGAGTTCTTGTCACACACAAACGAACAGCCGGAGAGAGCAGACGTCCCAGCCATCGCTGCTAACGTTAAGTAGTTTCAGGAATTTTGTCTGTCCTGTCTCCTAAGGTCTTGTTTTAAATTTAAAATAATGAAAGTTAATAGACTACCAAAAATGTAAAGATTTATTGGCTAGAGTATACATGAATGTTTGTAGTTTTTTTTGGTAACAGCTGTTTTGGTACTTTAACCAACATCAAACATGGCTGAAAATGTAAACAATGAGGGACTCGAATTTCAAGGATTTGATACAAATACCAATGTTATGGACCTGGTTAAAACATTAATTATGAGGATTAGTGAACTTGAAAAGAAAGTAGAGAATATAGTGATAAAAGATGTGTCTGAAAATACGGATAGTACCATACAGAGTCTGATCCAGTCCAATGAGATAGCGAATGAAGAGATTAGAAATTTGAAGCGTGAAAATGTTGAATTGAGGAGGAAACTAGAAGAGAGTACTAATAAAACGGAGAAGGTGAGTAGTGTAGTAGAAGAACATAAGGCAAAGTGGGCACACGTAGAAGAAGAACAGAAAGAAGTGGTCAGCTTAAGAGAGATCATCCAGGAAGAAAGGGAAATGAACAAGAAAAAAATGGAAGAAAATGTAGTGAAAATACTGAAGAAAAAAGAGAAAATAGTGAGAGAAACTGTAGAAAGGAACAGATGTGTGGTAATGTTTGGAAACAGGGAAGAGGAAGAAAGGGTTAGGTTCATAAGACTCGAGAGAGACACGAACCTGGTGTGGAGTATTAGGCAAGATTGACCCCGAAGGAGACAAGTGGGTAAAAGAAATTGAGGAAGTAAGGAGGATAGGGCTTTATAAGAAAGGGGAAACAAGACCAATGAGAGTCAAGTTTACATCAGAAAGTGTAATAAATGAGATACTTAAAGTGACCTGGAAATTAAGCAAAGAGGCGGGGGATGGAAAATATTATAATATGAAAAGATCTGAATGAAGAAGAAAGAGAAGTTTTAAAATCATTAAAGGAAGAAGTAAAGGATAAAAATGATAAGAGGACAGAGGAAGAATGTAATACTTTTTTTGGAGAGTAATGGATATGAGAGTAAGGAAGTGATATTTAAGGAAATAGAAGTGACGGAAACTAAGGGGGATGGCTGTGAAAGATCAGAAGTTGAGGAAGTGGTACGGACAGAGAGTAGAAGAGAAGAGGGTATTAAAAACGTCAAAAATAATTTGAAGGTGATATATACTAATGTTGATGGTTTCATATCGACAAGGATCGAAATTAACGATTTCTTGAGAGAACATGAACCTGATGTCATGTGCTTTGTAGAGACCAAATTAAGAGAAGATATTGATGTTCATTTGGGAGATGGTAAATACAAACTGTGGAGAAAAGACAGAAAAGAAAAAAAGGGAGGAGGAGTGATGATATCAGTGAAGAACAACATAAATGTAGATACTGTGGAAATGAGAGAAGGCAGGGCTAAAGTGATATATATGAAATTAGAAACTGGAGAGAATGTTAAGGGAAATATGGCGGTAGTGTATGTTCCCCCAAAGACGAGAGCATGGAAGGATGACGAATACCATGAGATGTTGTCAGATATGGCTAGCTATTTGCAGAAAATAATTGAGAAAAGCAATAATATAATTTTAGTGGGTGACTTTAACTGTAAAGAGGTGAACTGGGAGGAATGGTACTCGGGAGGCGGCAAGGATTCGTGGGGCACTATGTTATTAAATATAATAATGAATAATGTGATGATGCAATGGGTCAAAGAAGAGACACGGTTTCGAGGTGAGGACACCCCAGCAAGGTTAGATTTACTGTTTACCAAAGAACCAGATGTAATAGAATCATTGAAATATCTCTGTCCTTTAGGAAAAAGTGATCATGTGGTCATTGAGTTCCAGATGTTAATAGGGAACGTCGGGCCAAGAGACGAGCTTCATAGACACGGAAGATACAACTTTGGGAAAGCAAATTTTACAGGATTGAGAAACTTTTTTGAAAATGCGGATTGGAGAAAATTCAGAGAGACAAGAGAGATACAGAGGAAGTGGGATATCTTTCTAGACCTCTATAATTTGGGAGTGGAAAAATTTGTACCAAGAGTAAGAGGGAAAGAAAACAGGAAAAAGGAGTGGTTTAATAGAAGGTGTATGATAGCAAAAAAAGAGAGAGATAAGGCGTGGAACAATTGGAGAAAGAGAGGTAACAACAGAACAAAGGAAGAATATAAAAGAACAAGAAATGAATACACAAGAATACGTAGAGAAGAAGAAAGGAATTTTGAAAAAGGTATAATAGACAAATGCAAGGATGAACCCAAACTGTTTTATAGATTTGTTAATGGCAAACTGAAACATAAGGAAGGAATCACCAAACTGAAAGTAGAAAGAGAGGTCTTTAAGGATGCGGCAATGCAAGCAGAAATAATGAACAAATGGTTCCAGTCAGTTTTCACTAAAGAAAAGGAGTTTGTGGAAGGGGAGGGAGTGATTAGAAATGTTCCGGTGATAAAAGATATAAAAGTGGAGGTACAGGAAGTGTATAAATTACTGGAAACTCAAGATGTAAGGAAAGCCCCGGGACCTGATGGAATTTCTAATTGGGTACTGAAGGAATGCAGAGAACAACTGGCGGATAAAATTCACAGTTTAATCGTATGCTCAATGGAAGAGAGGAAAGTGTCACAAGAATGGAAGAAGGCAAATGTGGTACCAATTTACAAGGGAGGAAACAGGGAAGAACCCCTGAATTATAGACCAGTGTCTCTAACCAGCATGGTCGCAAAATTGTGTGAGAGAATCCTGAAAGACAGATGGATAAAATATCTGGAAGAGATGAATATTTTGGCTGAATGTCAGTTTGGATTCAGAAGTGGAAGGTCATGTGTTTCTAACTTGTTGAGCTTTTACTCAAGAGCGATTGACGTGGTACAGGAGAGAGATGGTTGGGTGGATTGTGTGTACTTAGACTTAGAGAAGGCCTTTGACAAGGTACCTCATAAGAGACTAATGTGGAAACTAGAATATATAGGAGGACTGAAGGGGAAACTTCTGGAATGGATGAGAGACTTTTTGAGAGACAGACAAATGAGGACAGTAAGAAAGGATAGGATGTCTGGATGGAGGGAAGTAACAAGTGGAGTCCCTCAAGGCTCGTGTTGGCGCCAATAATGTTCCTGATTTACATAAATGATATGGTAGATGGAGTGAACAGTCTGTTTGCTGATGATGTAAAGATCTTGAGGAAGGTAGAGGTTGAAGAGGATTGTAAAATACTGCAGGAGGATTTGGATAGGATACACAATTGGAGCCGGACGTGAGAAATGAAATTTAATGTAAAGAAATGTAAAATATTGGAAATGGGTAAAAGCACCAGGAGGCCATCACTGAATTATTTTCTGGGTAATGAATTAATCACAAAAAGGAGAGAAGAGAAAGATTTGGGAGTGCTGGTCCAAGATAGTTTGTCACCAGAAAAGCACATTAACAAGATAGTTGGAGAGACTTATAAACTCTTGACTAACATAAGAGTAGCATTTCATTATATGGATGAGGAGATGATGAAAAAATTGATAGTGGCCATGATCCGCCCCAGGTTAGAATATGCAGCGGTAGTGTGGTCCCCACACAAAAAGAAAGATATAAACAAGATTGAGAGAATACAAAGAACAGCAACCAAGATGGTCCCCAGTCTGACAGACCTGTCATACAGAGAGAGGCTGGAAAAACTGGATTTGCCTTTGTTAGAGGAAAGGAGAAAGAGGGGAGACATGATTGCAGTGTTCAGGACCATGGTGGGAGTAGATAAAATTGACAAAGAAGATCTGTTTGTATGGGATAAGAGAGCAACAAGAGGACACGGCATGAAATTGAAAAAGTCAAGCTGCTTGAAGGATATCAAGAAATATATCTTTCCTTACAGAAGTATAGACTTATGGAATAGCCTGGACAAAGAGATCGTCCAGTCTAAAAACCTAAACAAGTTTAAAGCTAAATTTGACTTATTGAGAAACAACGACGGAAACCCACTGGCATAGTACATTCCGTGTATATCACAATTAGGTATATTAGGTAAGTACTTAAATATTTGGAACAACTTAGACAAAAAGGTGGTGCATGAGAAAAACATTCATGTGTGTATAGGTAGACTTGATAAATGTGGATATGGAGACAGGACAAAACGAGCATTGCTCAATTCCTGTATACTACAAATAGGTAAATACACACACACTGGAATACATTCACCTATGCCAATCATGATAGTGTTGCTAGGGCAGCAGTGAGGCAGAGAGTGAGTGGGAGCAATCACTCATTGATCAACACACACACACACACACACACACACACACACACACACTGGAATGCATTCACCTATGCCAACCGTGATAGCTTTGCTAGGGCAGCAGTGAGGCAGAGAGTGAGTGGGAGCAATCACTCTTTGATCAACACACACACACACACACACACACACACACACACACACACACACACACACACTGGAATGCATTCACCTATGCCAACCATGATAGCTTTGCTAGGGCAGCAGTGAGGCAGAGAGTGAGTGGGAGCAATCACTCTTTGATCAACACACACACACACACACACACACACACACACACACACACACACACACACACACACACACACACACACACACACGCTGGAATGCATTCACCTATGCCAACCATGATAGCTTTGCTAGGGCAGCAGTGAGGCAGAGAGTGAGTGGGAGCAATCACTCTTTGATCAACACACACACACACACACACACACACACACACACACACACACACACACACACACACACACACACACACACACACACACACACACACACTGGAATGCATTCACCTATGCCAACCATGATAGCTTTGCTAGGGCAGCAGTGAGGCAGAGAGTGAGTGGGAGCAATCACTCTTTGATTGCTTCATCTGCTGTGAAAACAAAAGTGACAGACACTACTATAAATGGTTGTCAAGCACTGGTAATTTTAGATACTGTATTGTATTACTTATGTTGCATAGTAAATTTGATTTCCATTTTGTTAATAAAGTACAGTAGTGTAATTGGCTGAGCCCTAAGTTTCTTAGCTATTGCCAACGTAGTTTTGTTTTTCATATTTTAACTGATAGAAGACTGTTTCCTTCTATGATACTCTTGTTTTGAATAAAACAAAATATCAGTAAGAGAACCAGCCTAAGAAGATTGATTGAATTTCCATATGTGACAAAAGTTTATGGTGACTCAACAGTCTTGTTAGCAAGCATCTCTTCAAGGTGAGTGCCTTCCTAGTTAGTGAGTGGATGGCCTGTGGAGAGATTATGATTGCCTTTCAGAAGGTTAGCAGGCAGTTCACCAGTGGTCATATTAGCTTGATAAAGCAGGGTGTATGCTAGACACTAAACTGCTGTACCACTAAACCACTACATCTTGAAATGGCCAGTTGTCAATGCACCATGAGTTTTTTATGTTTTCTTGATCTTGCGTGCTTCTAAAATCTGAATGTATACTTGAAGTTCATATTATTTTTTACACCAGATCAGTGGTGTGTATACTCTAGAAAGTATCTATGATTACCAGGCAGTCAGATGGTCATTTGTAAAAGAGTTTCTTCTAACTTGAGTCAAGCTAATCTCTGCCTAGTTCATCATCTCTTGCCTCGAGGATGCATGGAGATACTGTATTTCAAGGTAATTTTGAGACAAAAAAGTGCATCTTAGATGGTGCAAAATATGGTAGTCTCATTTTTAAAGGTGTATTGTTTTAAAAGGTATGAAAAGAAAAATAAATTACATGAATTTTTTATGGTAGATGGTGGCGACCATCATCCACTCACTTGATGTGCTGCCTATGTCTTCCTTCATTTTTTATCATTCCTTTTCTGTGTCTGCCCTCCTTTCTTCCTATTTCCCTCATCTTTCCTGTCCCTTTTAATCACTCTTTTCTTTTCAGGGGGCTTTACATTGAGTGACAAGCCAAATGTGTTCCTGTAATTTAGGAAACCATTGACAGTGCTGGGTGGTAACCATATTATCACTCAATACATGTTCCCTATGTATCAGCAAGTGGGTTGGCGTAGGGTTAATGCCTCTTCCCATAAAACAGCTAACTAAAATCAACCAGCCACCCCTTGCGGGATTATGGCTTCTGGCTATAGGTAGATAGATAGAAACATGAATTTTAATTATCATATTTCTCCTAGAGCCCAAACCACATGTCAACTCTAATGGCCAAACTGTGGTTTGACCACAACGTGGAGTCGTCCTTGGCTGCACTGAAGAAAGAGGAGCATGAGAAACGGCTGCGCGATCTCCGCAAGGAACTGGACCATATTGCTGACACAGACTGGAAGTATTCACCAGTTGAAAAATATATTGGGAAACAGTGAGGAAAGGTTCTGAGTTTGGCCATAAGAAAATTCCATTGCTACTGCAGTAAAGTACAGTATTGTTACTTGTACTGAATCAGAAGTTTGAAAGAAAATGTGATACAGGTATATTATACAATTGAATATTACTTTTCTGCCTTAATTACCGATGTACAGGTATTTTCTCTGCAATAGAATTTTAAGTGATCACTCCAAGTAGCAAGTATAATTTGAGAATAAATTGTGTTAAGGTCAAGATTTTCAGAGTTTTGAAAGTCGTTAATACAGCAAAGTAAATTGTTTTGTGGGTGACTGTATATTGTACGAGGATCAGGAAATCCACAGTATAAGAGCGCTAAGTGATTCTCCTGTATTTGTGGAATAGTGAAGAACAGTATGGTGTGTTATTTCCTGCAATAAAACTCAGAAAAAATGATGTCATTTGTGCAGAAAGCTTTTAATTACTTTTCAGGAAACAGAGATTTCAATGCATCTAAGGTAAATGAAACAGAGAGACCTAATCTTAAAGACTTCATATGTTTACCTGATTCAGAAATGGAATCTTGCCACTTTGAAGGCAGAGTGACCTCTTTGAGTAAATCGTGTATTGTAATTGCATATGACATATACTGTGATCCTTCAGAATTTCCAGCAGTAAAGTGTGTAGGCCAAAACGATTATGTGCGGGGTGTGGCTGAACGAAAAGGTAGACATGAAGCATGGAGAGTGATCCAAGCTGAGCTGATACAGGAGGAATGGGATATTGATCAAATAAACAATTATACATCCAGTGGAGGAGATGGATATAATGAAAATGTTAACTGTTCTCAAGAATTAGACATCACATCATGCTGTGACGACATCAAAGAAATATCTAGGGTTAATAGACCAAGAATCTTACCTACACCACTGTCACAGAAGAATGTACCAGAGAAATGGCCTGCAGATCCTGTGAGAAGGCAAGGTCTAGCAGAGCAGCTTGTGGGTCAGAAGAATACTTTCATGGGACAAGTATCAAGATTGGCTGGAGACATTATGACCCTTAGTGACTCAGTGAACCTCCAGTTGTGTCCCTTCAGCTGTGACTTTGATTTATTGGAGGGTAAGCTTATTTTATCAGAACTTGAATATATAATTTTTTTTTTTTTCTTTTGGAAGGTAAGCACATTTTGTTAGTTTCCATACAGAATTTTTTTTATTTAGGCTGTGGTGGTGGTTTCTTTGTTGTGTCCGAATGTTGTATAGGCAAGTGAATGTAGGGCATTGAGTCTTGGTGTTAATTTACTTTTAATGTTTGTGATGTGTTGTTTAAATGACATTGATGTATTGTATGTTTCACCAAGGATTTGTGTGTGTGTGTGTGTGTGTGTGTGTGTGTGTGTGTGTGTGTGTGTGTGTGGTAGGGAGGTGTTTATGGTGATGTGTGGAATGTGACCATGTTCTGCTGTCCAGTTTGTGAGAAGGGTCACTGTAGATTTGGCTGGGGCTATTGTGAGTCTGTTTGTGGTGAACCATTCGTGTAGTGTGTTGAGGTAAAATTGGAGGATGTGTGTGGCTGTGTTTGCATTTTGGTGTGTACATGTACTGTACTATGAACAGGGGTGAATTCGGACGATTTTTTTCTTTCTTTTGTGCCATGTAATCTAGTTTTTAGTTCAATCCAAGATCTTAAGTATTGTATGTAGGGCTGGTCCACTAGGGTATCGAATCATAGTCAAAAATTTAAAATGTTTCATATATAATTATAGCAACTATAGTAATGAGTGTCAAGAATTTGTACTCAGACTTTGGTGAATTTGGACGCACTGTATAAATTTGTATATAAATAGAAAATGAATGCAGATGACTGTCCTGGGTTCCCAGTTTAGTCTCGGCCGTATGTGGGGCCATTTTGGACATTATGGGGCTTTAAAAAAGAATGTTCTCCTTCCAGCACAAAAATAATGGCACTCCCTGACAAAATAAGCTAATGACTATAATGAGATATAAACACAATAACAGTTTAATTTTTTCTTTGATTAAATAAAACCTACTGGAACACATGTAGATAATATAAATCTAGCTACAAACCTTATTACTGTATATACTTAACAATCATTTCTGACTAATAATTTCTTCTCTTGGAAGATTAATGGAAAATTAAAGGTGATATTTTACCTGATTATTTGACTTCACTATTTTCTTGGATGTTTTAAGTTTTACTTAACAATATTATCATATTATAAAGGCACATTTTACTAATTAGTTAATGATAATATCTGCAATTTAAGACACATATTATCATACACGTAGCCACTGGGAGGGCAGAGGGAGCAGTTTGTACCCCCTGGGAAAATTTTGGGGAAATGCTGAAAGATATTTTTGGCATAGTTCTTATATGACAATACAGTTTTCCTAATTTTACCACTTGTATATTAAACAGTATTATCTACTGTACTTCCAAAAATATTTATTTGGGAGCAATAATTTCCTTTCAGATTGAAAGCTAAACTAAATATTATAAAACCTTTGAGAATAATTGACCAGTTATAACGTAACAGTTTCCCCTATCACCTTAGATTATATGGTTAATATTAGAGCTCTAATGATGTTTTGCACTTGAATTCTGATGAGGTGTAAAAATGGCCTTCCTGTCCCCTCAGCAACATCGTTTCACCCTGCAGCCATATCCTCTCACCCTTTAGCCAGTTGCAAACAAACACTGCATAATTATTGTTACAAACAACTGAAACAAACAGAATTTTTGAAGACTGCATGAAGCCATTTTGATCACCTCAGACTACATTTACTCGGGACTTGTCTTGGAAAGATCATATTACATCTCTTGTAAAATCTGCTTCCAAGAGATTGGGTATGCTAAGCCAACTCCGTTCCTTCTTTACCCCTGCACAGTTGTTGACTCTATACAGGGTTTTATTCGCCCCTGTGTAGAGTACAACTCTCATGTGTGGGGAGGCTCCCCACATACAGCTCTTTTCAATAGAGTGGAGTCAAAGGCTTTTCGCCTCATTAACTCTCCTCCTCTTACTGACTCCCTTCAACCTTTGTCTCTTCGCCGCACTGTTGCATCTTTATCTCTTTTCTATCGCTACTTCAATGGTCGCTGCTCCTCTGAACTGTCTGCATGCATTCCTCCACCCCTACGACGGGCGCGTAGCACCCGTCTAGCAGCAAACTCTCATCCCTTTTCTGTCCAACTCTCTAATGCAAGAGTTAACTGTTACTCCCAGTCCTTCATTTGTGCAACAGGTCAACTCTGGAACTGTCTCCCTATATCTGTATTTCCTACTTCCTATGATCTCCAGTTTTTCAAACGCAGTGTGTCCAGGCATCTGGAAATGATTGGATCTTGAATTTGGCTCTCTCTTATATTTTGTTTTTCTCTTGGAAGGAATAGTTTTGCAGGCTTGTTGCCTTTGGTTCATTCTTCCTCACATTAAAAAAAAAAAAAAAAGCAGATATAAATATGTGTGCCAGGGACCTTGTTTGGGTGGGGGACAGGGGTTGTGTCCCCCTTCCCCCACACACACTTTTAGGAGCCTGGGGGACAGAGTATCTTTTGTCCCCCCCACTTTTCTAGGTAAAAATTTTCAGGATGAATAGCTTTATGCCATTTTTCTTTTCTTTTTTTCCCATAGTGGAAAAATCCTTTCTATACCGTACAGTACAGTTCAGGTGATATGAAAATCATTCCCTGCTGAGTGGGGCAGGTTGAGTGGTCACCTGAGTCAAGGATTAAGAGAGGTTAATCCCACCAGATGTATTTACTTAGGTCAGTCTTTACATATGCACCACCCCTGATGCCTGAGCCAGTGAGAATCAAACTAAAAGAATAGGTAGTGGAAAACAGAGTTTTTATTAGCTTCCACCACAGCAGTAGTACAAAACAGCATTCCAGACTGAGAGTGGGTGCGGCAACGAATTTTAATTTACACATATGTGCTAAGTGGAGAGAGAGAGAGAGAGAATACAAAACTGCAAAAGAAAATAGAAAAAAAATAATTGTATCACGAATGTGGGAAAGTGTGTGTGTTTGGGACACTCACACCAGTGTGGCGACAGATATTTTGGGGAAATATTCCAAATGTTTGCCCTCCCTGGCAAAAATCCTGGATACACGACGCATATTATGAGGAACTTATTTAAATTAATCTTGGCACTTACAAAATCACAACTAATGCCGACAAGTTTTTCACCCAGCTCTGTCTTGAGCACAGGTAGTAGCACATAAAAAGAATCATAATTCTTGTTCTTCTGGAAATTAACAAAGAATATTTAACAAACCTTCCCTTGAACCCTCTCTCTCTCTCTCTCTCTCTCTCTCTCTCTCTCTCTCTCTCTCTCATCAAGTTCTTCCTTCCACCACTATCCTCCCTATCTCCCTCACTCTTACTCATCTCCTTGTACTTTGGCCAACATTTGACATTTACATCAAATATCATTCGTTCTCTCGTGTCTTGTTTTGGTTCATCTGCATACATCACAATAATAGAAACATTTATTTCACAGCAGTCATCACCAGGAACATTTGAATTTACAAAGACATTTGTGGTCCCAGAAACATGCTTTAAAAAGCAAATTTTAAGGGTAGTGGAGACATCAGTGATTACTGCCATATAACATTTTTTCTTATTCTTCCTTTCATCACACACTTGTACTGTAACTCACTCACAAAGCATTGGTTTGCAGACCTCTTCCTCCCTTCTGTCACCTTCTTCCTCATCTGCTGATCCTGCAATTTCTGTTACATCTGTTAGCTCATCTTCTGCTGCACTGGCTCCCTGTCTCTCACTTTCCATGACCCCTTTACTGTCCACTTCTGTTGTCTCATTTTCTGTTATTGTTGCTTCAGCTATTAGCTCTCTCTCTGTTAGCTTATGTTCCTCATGGATATGTGATGACTGTGTTGGTATGTTCTGTGTAGATTTCACTAGAAGTTTTACAGGCTGCTTAGGTTTTGCTGTCATTTTTTTCTTCTGTTGAGGTCTTCCAGTGCTTGTTCCTGAAGTGGCAGCACTTGAATTTGATGGCAGATTCTCGAATATTGTTGCAGGATCATCTGGATCTGAATTGTTATCAGTCACTTGAAGATCCAACATTAGCACCCCCTCTAAGTCTTCTAGCTTTAACACATTTTCCTGGAGCAACAGTTATCTTCCTTTTCTTGCCATGGGTTGATGTAGAAGTGGATGTGCCATATCTAATTGAGGACTGTAGCTTTAATAGAGACTCATCAAGAGCTGTCCTTGCTGAAATGTTGGATGTGAAACTACTGCGAGAGGTGTCACCTGCATCATCCTGGTGGCATGTACAGTTAACTGCAGGACCAACTGTAGTGTTTCTAGACCCATTTGATTGTTTAGGTGGTTCATTTCTAGCTCAGCTGGCATCTGGGACACGAGATAAAACTACTTCTGCATTCAGAGGGAAAATTCCACACTTTCTAAAGCCACTCTGAACATTCTGCTTAATATTTTTTTGAAATCTCTCCATAAGTCTTGCTAGCTGCTTTGGGAACTCCGGTTTGGGGAGTGAAGGATATTTTCTACCTAAAGAGGTTGCCTTAAACTCGGTTAGAAGGGTTCTCTAGTGACCTTTCATTGGCCTAAACACACAGACATCAAGAAGTTGTGTTATATTTGTTGAATTTGGGGGCAAGAGGACAAAATCTGTATTATTTTCCTCACAGGCTGAGACAACAGCTACACTTATGTGACTGGCAAGATTTGTCTCCAGTGATAATTTTTTTTCCCATCTGTAGTTTTGCATATGGGATAACAATTTTGAAGAACCAGTCTTCAAATGTGGTTCCATCAAACCAGCCACTGGCAGTCCTGTTATAATGTGCATTTGGAGGACTGTCTTCTGTCCAGGTGTCGTACAGATGTTTGAATTTGTAGACTACATAGGGGGGTAAGAG
Organism: Coenobita brevimanus; assembly: GCF_032717465.1. Lineage (NCBI taxonomy): Eukaryota > Metazoa > Arthropoda > Malacostraca > Decapoda > Coenobitidae > Coenobita > Coenobita brevimanus. The sequence continues at coordinate 53,070,695 of NC_136959.1, read as the reverse complement.
ATTTCCTGATGCAGTGCATGCAAACATGATTGATGTTGATGCCTTGGTCAAATTCATTACTCTCTTGGGATACTTACAACCTCTGCGTACAATTACCTTCTTCTGCCCTGGGTCATCTGAGAGGTTAGTTTCATCGTAACTTATTATATTCTCAGGTGGTACATCCTTCGCTGTCTACTGAAGCTCGGGACACTTTTACATTTTGACAGAAACGTTTCATTCGTTTCGTTTCATTTTTAAAGGCTCCAACATGCTTGCATGCATCGGCCTTGGTCACCTAATGGCAGCTCTCCATGCTGCACGATCCATTGCAGCCTCCCTATTCAGTCCCTTAACCCTGAGTTCACACTTAATGACCTCGTCCCATGTCTTTCTCGGTCTACCCCTCATAACCCCACCCCCAATATTAACACTTCTCACCTTCCTCACCCAATTATCATCCCCCATCCTCTCCACATGTCCAAACCATCTCAATCTACCTCTCCTCATCACAACACCAATACACTCCAGTCCCATCCTACCTCTCAACTCTTCCATCGTAAACCCAGCCCCCCCAGACCTTGGACGCAGGGACGCACTACACATCCACCTAATCATTGTCATTTCTGTACGTCTGAGCTGACGAATATCCTCCTCCTTCACTGCCCAGGTCTCACTACCATACAGCATTGAGAAATTTCATTTTTGTGACGCTTCAGGAAACTACGTGCCCAATCGTAGCCTGGGAGAGTGTTTTTAAACCACCTAATTGTTATGCCACATCTGTCTAGATAGGTTTTAATGAAGGTACATACCTCAGAAGTATCAAATGGAGATCCCCAGTCTGAAATAGTTCGTAGGTGCTTAACAATAATATCTTCAGCATCTGCAGTGAGAGATGTTTGTCCACCATGATTTTTAGGATGCTTACTTGTGACAGCATCATTCAGAGTGCTTTTAGCAAGTCCATACTTAACTGCAGCTTGTCTTACACTTAATTTTCCACATGAAATATCTGCACAGGCTTTGCTGGACTTTCCCCATATCTTTTTCACTACGATAAGGACCTCAATCTCCACCAGTTCTTTTCTTATATGTTTGAGTCATTGGGTGTCCTTACTTAAACAGCTCAAGAGTGTACCTGTAAATGACACATATGAACCCAGTTACACACAATATCAACATCTGGCAAATTGTAGGCAATAGTACAGTGTAAAAAAAAAATTATTTTTTTTACTCATACTCCTCCTGTCTGAATTGACTCCAGTTTGCATTGAAAGTTTAAAAATTTCATTAAATGCCCAATTAAGAGATTAATTGAGAAGATAACACCAGTTACTTTGCACTTTCACACTACTCAAGTACGTCTGGGCACCGAAGACTTTCCTGCATCTATTCATCAACATTTCTGCCAAAGAAAGTTTGCCAATGTTACGAATTTTATTCTTTTTATATATGTTTGCTTTTTAGTATATATTTGGTATGTGTCAGGTGATATATGAAAGATCTTCATACACAAAAATACAATAAAGAATTACAAACAATCGAGCAGAAACAGATTTCTAATATGTTTATTTATTAATTGTTAACCCTCTCGCGCACGAAAAGTTTCAGTAAGTTTTCCGGCGCACGATTTTATCTGCGAAGCCGCCCAGCCAGGCTGCCCGCACATGGCAAATAACACTTATTCTCTCCTTATTTTCACCACCCAAACATCAATATACGCCATGAAACCTATGTCATCTTATTCGTCGATGTTTGTTCTACCTGATAGGCACCACAAAAAAACAGGAAAACATGAATAAAGCAACATTAGGCGGCCGTGAATAAAATTTCGCTACGTCATGTTCACTTCCCAACATCACCATTCAAATGTTTTGCATCATACAGGAAAATGTTATAAAAAGTTTTGATAGAGAATTTCATCAGCTTTCTAAAGAGACAAATCCGGTGTTGATACGATTTGTAGTTTTCCAGAAAATAGCCAAAAACTGAAAGCCATTTTTGAAAAAAAATCAAGGAGCTCTAAAACTAAAATTTTCTATACATGTTATGTTTTTATTGCATAATATTATGCAGAATTTCACCAGCTTTCTAATGACCTAAAAATGGTTTCAATATGCCTCATAGTTCTCGAGTAAATAGCCAAAAACGACTGGGAACTCACGTCCATACGTCACTTTCGTGATGTGCGCACAACATATGCAATATTCCCGCCTACGTAACATTGAATTCTTATCATAGATATTACATTGTTATGTCGTGTACATAAGTAGAATTTACTGCTCTTTATCATGGTTCTTATAGGAAATCGATACGTCCAATAGTTTTCGAGCAATTGGCCGACAAAGTGAGATTACTCCTCCGAGCTCTTTCAACTTTACCGAAACAGTCTGTTCCCCCAACTTTTCCAACAGAATATGCTCCCAGAGGCTTATATTCTGCAAATGAACATGCGTAGAATTTACTGCTCTTTATCATGGTTCTTATGGGAAATCGTTACGTCCAATAGTTTTGGAGTAATTTGACGACAAACGTAGAATACTTTTCCTCACCCGCATGCGAGATAAAAAACATTCTTTCTCTGCCTCACCCACGGCTACATATTTTCGCTCGTTACGTTTTATTATTTTCATTTTATTACTCAAAGTATAGACGTAAAATATCATAAGGTTTTTGATAGTGCTGTCAGAAACTTGACATGACCACTTGTCTTTTTGCTAGGTTCTGATACTGAAGCAGAACTATCTTCCATCTCATATGTGTGTATGTAAAAAACATTACTTATTTGGGTAAAAAATATTGAACTATAGAAATAGGTCAATATACAGATCAACAAAATATGGATAACTCACTTCCTCCAGAGGTGTTGAGATGCTGGCAGTAGCTTGAAGATGAGGAGTTATGTAGTGTGTGAGCTTGTGCGTGTGTGGGTGTGGGTGAGTGTGTGTGCATGTGTGTGTGTGTCTGTGGCTGTGGTGTATTTTCTTCTCTCCTTGCGATACATTTGCCTAAAACACATGCAGTGCACACAATAGATTTCTCCACGAACATTTGCTGCACGACATACGTATGTATATGTGGCTGTGGCATATTTCTTGTCTCTGACACTTGCGCTTTGTTTTAGCTAAGTCAGTCAGTGCATGAAATATTTCTCTGTGAACACTCGCTGCGACTCTATTGTATTGGCACACACCACACTCCTTCACAAACACCTGCAGCATGTTTGACGTATATTTCACACAATTCCATACGCATTTTCACTATCAGAATCACAATAATTCCATCCCTAAACACCTCTAATTCTTCCTTCCCGACTATAAAAACTGTACGTGATGCCTGCCCCATTCCACACTATGGTTCCATGATTTCACCAAGCCAGCCACAATATCTTTCACACAAAATACAGTTTAGGCATTGGCTTCAATATATACGTATTTGTAATCATGCCATAGGGCCTTGGGGAGGGCGAGAGGCGAGACCCCGCAACAGTGAACACACATATAAGCCTAACACTTGATAACGGACACAATTCCTTTTCGTGATATATATCTATGTTCCATCGACAATATCACATACAAATATGCTCACAAATATTGCATTATCACACTGAGTCCATAGGGGCTTCGGCTCGGGCAGGAGGAGGAGAATTAGTAGGAGTTTAAAGGGACAGTACACCCGACGTAACCTCACCGCCTGGCTGCTTGGAAGAGACTGAGGTTTATCGCTACTTGCTGGGCCCTGTGAGGCAGCTCAGTGTTGCCAATGCCTTACCATTGGAAAGCGCTGTACTCGCTACCATTTTTCAAAATTTGAAGCGATTTCGCCAGAAACTTAATTTTTGGCTAATTTTTTCGTGCTTAGGAACGCAATTTTGGTGATTGATCATCTTTAAAACAATCCACATGGAATGCGAATCGCGTGACTGACACTGAGAGGGTTTACTTTTTATTGCAATAATGTCCGAATTCGCCCCGAGCCTGAATTCACCCCAGTTTACAGGAAGTATTATGTCATCTGCATAGGAAGTTGTATGTATCTCTGGTGTGTGGGGTGTGGGTATGATGTGCATGTATAGGTTAAAGAGTGTACGGGACAATACAGATCCTTGAGGGACGCTGTTTGTGAAGCTTCTGATGTCCGATGACTGACTGGCAAATGTTACATGTGCACATCTACCTGCTAAATACCGGTAGTTTGCCAGCCATCTTTTGTGTTATGGTGCATGTATGTGTTGAATATTTTGTTTGTGAGGCTTTGGCATGAGATGGCATCATAAGTTTTGCTAATATCTAATGTGACTAGGAGTGTTCTGTGTGGTGACCTAGCTGAACTGATGCCATCAAAAACTCTTTGTGCAAGGTCTGTAAGAAGAGTGTTTGTGGAGTGTAGCGGCCTATAACCATATGATGGGGCTAGGAGGATGTGAGGTGTTACTAATTGTAATATCAGTCATTCAGTGACTTTGGAGGTGGTGTAGAGGAGTGTGATAAGGCAGTGTGAAGAAGGTAACGTGGGGTCTTTGTTGGGTTTGGGGATAGTGATGATAGTGCCTTGCTTCCAGATGTTGGGTATTATGTTGTGTGAGTAGCTGTAGTTTGATATGTTGGTGAGTGCTTGTAGGCTATGCTTTGTGGTCCAGTATGTTTAAGGTGTTTGTTGCCCATGTTTTCTGGGCCACAGGCAGATGAGTGCTTAAGGTTGCGAATGAAGTGCTTCATCTGGTTGTAAGTGAAGGGTGTGAAGTCTGGGTCTGCAGGAAACTCTCTTGTGTCGGATGACATGTTGGTCGTTGCAATGGGGGTTTAGGTGACTTACGTGTGAAAATTGATTGATGAGAGTTTTACTTGTTTGTTTGAGGGTATGGTGTCTGTTGTTGTGATGGCAGCATGTGATTGTGTAGTGTTGCAGTTGGAAAGTGTGATGCTGTTTAGTGGTTTGTAGAGTTTGCTGGTTTTTGTTTTGTGATGAAGTGTTTGGAATAAATTATTCCAGTGTAGTGTTTGCTGCTCTGATATTTTATTGTTTATTTGAGTGTTGAGTTCTTGTATTTGTTGTACGGTGTCTTGTGAGCAGGGTGTTGGGGAGTGTTGTAATGTGTTGCATTGAATAATGAGGCCTTGAATTTCTGGTGTGAAGTTGGGGTTGTCTCTCTTTCTGTTGCCTCTAGGGATGTGTCTTTTGTCTGCATTTCGAATAATTGTATTGAAAGTATGCACAGCGGTGTTGATGTTTTTAATGGGTGTACTGTTTAATGTTTCAAAGTGTTGTTCTGTTTCAGTTGTGAAGACCTCCCAGTTGGCTCTCCTATAGTTAGTGTATGTGTGTCTGTGGCCAGCTGGGGTCATTCTGGTTATCGTAGTGATGGTGATTAGGAGGTGGTCAGAGCCAAGGGTTTTGATCACTCTCCAGGATGTTGTGGGGGCAAGGTTTGGGGAGCAAAAGGTGATGTCTGGGGATTATGGGAGGAAGAGGGCATGGTGTAGGATATGGGTATATTGATGGAGATTATTGAGGATGAAAAGATTATCTGTTTGGGATTGTAGTACCAGCCCTCTATCTGTGTCAGGGTTGTTGACATGCCAGGCCAATGCCATGGTGTTGAAATCACCATCCAGGATGATGATGGTTATGTTAGTGATGTGGTGTATATGAGGAGTGTAATTGTGTGGTACTGTGGGGGATGGTTGGGGGGAAATGTATGTATTGGAAGTTGTTTGTGTGATTTATTGCCAGTGCATATATTAAATGATTGTATTTCTGTTGTTGTGTCATGTGGGGGGAGAAGTGATATTGTGTGTGCACTAGTATCTGAAAAGTTGATGGATTGGTATACCAGGGTGATGAGTCCACTGCCACCGCCATCAGCTGGGTCTTGTCTGATTGTGGTGAAATTTATTGAACAGTAATCCTACTTTATTACAACTGCACTACATAGCAACTTTTGACTTTTTGGGGGGTAAGTACTCTGTTTAATATTACAAAATCAGTATATGTAATGATTTTTGATTTATTGGAAGGTAGCCATACCTTGTTACAAAATCATGACATTAAAAAAAAGAGGGTTACCAAAAACCATTAGCCTCTGGGTATATCATAGTTTAATACAGTATTAAAGTTGTACTCCATTTGAGTGGAAAGAATATTATACAGATTAGATGTAAGATCTGCTGCTGCTGATTCTTCTTTGTAATTTAAGCTGAGTAAGAAGGAATAAAGTCTGGCAATATCTAGTGCCTTATTCCAACTACTCGTAATTATAAGAGTTCGTTTTGCTGCACTCCTCAAAAAAAGTTCTGCGATCCCCATACTGAACACAGTGAATGATAACAAATGCACAGAACTTATAGGATTTATCCTAATTGGTCCCAGGCATCCCAAATTCAAACCACAGTTACCTCTTTTATGTCAGTTTAGACCCATTAAATACATACATACTGTCATTGTAAGTCCTGTACCAGAAACACACATAGGCATGGTTAGGTTAATAGAAATTGCTGGAAAGAGCACAATAGGGAAGAATATTAAATCTGTTACTGAGTACATGTGCCTTGGAGAGACATGAGATTGGCTTGAGGTAAGGGGTTCTGGAGCTAGGAGATCAAACATTAATGGCCTCCATCACTTGGGATTAACTCCTCAACTAGGGTCTCATCTTTGAATCCCTCAAAGCTATCAGAAACTACAGATACTGCACCTTCATTGTCAGTTCGAGAGCATGATAACATTTTTGAGCAGAAAAATGTGCTGTAATGGAAGGAGTGCAGATTTTCATACAGCAATGATAATGAAAACCTTGATAACTAAGTGCACTGTAACCAGGGGATCACTGTATCATGCCACTGGGATTTTGATGGTTATAGAAATGAAGAAATTCTTTTGACAGATGGATCTGTTGCCCAGTTCCTTTTTGCTGTACCATATTACATTCTTGATTTTTTTTTTTTTTTTTTTTTTTTTTTTTTTTTTAACACCATGAATGATGTTAGTACTACCATCACATAGTGATCTGTCATAATGCTTTAGGTATGTTTATGAATGTCAAGTGCTCAGTAATTTTTTGAGGGGTGAACATAGTACCTCGTTAAAATTCCAGCTGCTATAGTGGGATCCCTGTTGCTCTTGAGTCCTTTCCCTGTTATGGGACAATTCTCAGATACCCACAGGAAGATCAAGGGTGTATCTTTATGCTGTGTACTGATATAGTGCATTAGCTTTGATGCCATCACAGTTTTTAGATGCTTAATGATTTAGTGAGTTAAGGCATTCCACTGGGAGAGACCATAAGGGTCTAATTCTGAGGAGCTGTTGTTCATGTACTGCCACTAAGAGGCAAGCAGTTGGTCACTCTAACCTTTTTTTTCTGAACTGCATATCCTAGCTGTGGGCCCCTACGCTCCTGATGGAACAATACTGGAATGGGTGATGGGTGATGGATGCTGTAGTTGTTTTAGTGAAAAGCAAGGTAACCTACCCACTTGTAATATTTGGAAATTTGCTGAGGGTATGATATTTGACTTTATGGTCTCATTAGTTACTTTCAAGTGATTTTCCTTTATCCATCATCCACTTACTAGATGCACTGCCTGCAGTAACTACAGTGAGTGAGAAGCCAGATTGTTTCATGTATGTCAGGAAATCTCATTCCCTGGATAGGGGAGAAAGAATATTGCCCTTGTATCCTTGCAAGTCAGGTAAGCAAAAAAAAGCTTTTGGGAGGATGGTGTGGACCAGGGATCCTCTGCCCAACCTTCTAATTCTACTTCACAATATATCTGATGGCCTCAGTCAGGGTTCTGTGCTTACCTAGGGTTTAGTGGAGTTACTGTACTAGATTTGTATGGCTCTGTGGAATGTGAGAGGTGTGGATGAAGAATGTAAGTATAAAGAAAGTCGTAAAGGAAGTAAAGTATAATGTTGTGGCATTTTGCCAGATGTGAGAGGAGACAGTGTAGATGAATGGGAAGGTATGACAAGTGTAAGGTCAGGAATGAACACATGGGTGGAGTAAAGAGAGTTGCTTTGTTGATGCTAATAGAAATAAATTACAGTATTATAAATTTATCAACTCTAGTGCCTCTATGTCAGGTATGAAATGGCAAAAGAGAGGCTGATTATAGCATATGTAATAGAAGATGCTAGTAGAGAAGAAAAATTTCTGGAACCAACTAGACAAAGTTATAGGACCACATTTGCCCCGTCCTGAGAGGCTGTAGTGTGCCTCAAGCCTCAGAACCCCTCCCCCTCCCCCATCCACTGAAGCATTGTCATCAGTCATAGTCAGGTAAGATCCTTACAATATTGTCCATTCCCATTAAATACATGAATTACATACTCAGTTTGGGAGTGTGTGTAAGAAACGGAATCTAAAGGTGAATGTAGGGAAGAGTAAAGTGATGGTCTTTGAGGGAGGCGAAGTCAGTGAATGTACAGCGAGGTTGGATGGTGAGGAATTGGAAAATGTGAGTACATTTAAGTACTTGGGTAGCGTGATGAGTAAGGATGGAGGTTTGGAGGGTGAAGTGCTTGAAAGGGTACAGCAGGGAAGAAAGGTTGCTGGTTCCTTGAAAGCAGTGATAAGAAACAGGAAAGTGAGCTTGGAAGTGAAAAAGTTACTACGTGACAGTATTGTGATACCAACTCTAACGTATGGAAGTGAAGCTTGGACGTTTGCTGGAAGGACACAAGTCAAGAGTGAGAGCAGTGGAAATGAGTTATTTAAGAGGAGCCTGTGGAGTCACATGGAGAGACAAGCTGACAAATGAGGATATAAAGGAGCATTGTGGTGTGGATGTGGATGTGATAGGAAGTGTTATGAGGAATACACTGAGGTGGTTTGGCCATGTGGAGAGGATGGAGGGTGAAAGACTGACGAAGAGAGTGTATGTGAGTGAGGTGGAGGGGGGAAGAGGGAGGGGGAGGCCGAGGATGAGATGGAGGGATGGGGTGGAGAGGTATATGAGAGAGGGGGGTGTGAGTTGGGAGCGGGGCAGTGAAATGGCGGGGGACAGGGCGACGTGGAGGTGATTTGTTTGTTGCCACCCCGAACGGGATTGAGGCGTCTGGCAATAGATAGATAGATTGACATACTGTTTTAAAAGGGTGTTAGTGTTCGCAGATAACTAGTCAGGTGTAAGTATAGTGGTAGGGACAACTTTGCTGAGATGTTAGACTCATAAGTAATTTTTCCTCAATTTAACGAACCAAGCCGAAAGGTCGCAAAAGTCAAACACCATGCTGTTTGGTAATTTCCCAGGCATTGTGGCTTTTACCGAACAAAGATCGTTAAATATAGAGCGTCGTTTGGTCGTACACAGTCATATACAGCTAGGTCTAACTGGCTCTTTTTCTCAATAAATGCTCTATTTACTAACTTATGTGTTTATTTTTACCTTTCAGGAATGTGTAGGAGTGTGTGTGTGTAGGGACACCACATTGGTTGTTGTTTCCTGCATGTCCATTCTTTTACCAGAGAAAGTTCATTAAATGAACATAACATTTGACCAGCTCAAAATGGTCGTTAAAACCAAACTTCGTTAAAAGAAGGTTTGGTGTATCAAGGATTTACTGTTCTTACTTATAATTATCAACTTAAATACAGTTAGTATTGAAAAACTAATGAATTATTAGTCACTTAATAAATACTTACTGTATGTGAAAAGTCACAAACAAGTGTAAAAAACATTTTTAAAAAAATGCAGTGGGAGTAAGGATGGGAGGACCAAAAAACAAAGAAACAAGAGGGGATGGGCATTGATACCATTACATACATGTGGAGGGAATAGAGAATGAATGACTGACTAAGAGGGTGTATGTAAGTGAAGTGGAGAGAGGGAGAGACCAAGGATGAGGTGGAGGGATGGAGCTGAGAGATATATGAGGGAGGGGGGAGTGAGTTGCAGGGAGGGCAGTCAAATGGTGGGTGACAGAGCAACTTGGGGTGTTTTGTCTGTGGCCACTCTTGGCAGGATTAGGGCGTTGGGTTATAAATAGATAGACATACATCATGTGATACAACATGCCCTGTGGCCCAATTCTACTCTCCCTTTTTTAGTTTTTCATAGCACAATGGCATGGGTAAAGGGCATGTTTAGGAAAAATAAATAAAATCCTGCTGTACATCTCTTGAGAAAATGTTCCCCACCCAAAACCATTACAATGAAAGCTTAATTTAATTCCTCATTCTTAAATCTGTTGACACAAGGGTTAGGGTATATATAGTTTTTAAATAAAGGTGGCAAAGAAAAGTCTTCTCATTGTTATTGCATGTGGGAGGAGACTTGAATAGTTCAATTTCCTTCTAATAAGGAACTATTAGGAGGAAATTTTAACTAACTACAGAAAGTTAAGGAGGAGTAGTGCTGAGCATCAGGGCATCATCCTTTAACAAACTTGGGGTTTCATTCTCTAGAGATTTATCTTGGAAAGATCATAGTACATCTCTGGTAAAATCTGCTTCCAAAAGATTAGGTATGCTAAGCCGGCTCCATACCTTCTTTACCCCTGCACAGTTGTTGATTTTATACGCGGGTTTTATTCGCCCGTGTAGGGTACAACTCATATATGGGGAGGCTCCCCACATACAGCTCTTCTCGACAAGGTTGAGTCAAAGGCATTTTGTCTCATTAACTCTACTCCTCTTACTGGTTTCCTTCATCCTTTGTCTCTTCTCCACATTGTTGCATCATTATCTCTTTTCTGTCAATACTTCAATGGTCACTGCTTCTCTGAACTGTCTGTTTGCATCCCTCCACCTATACTACGGGCGTGTAGCACCATCTAATAACTAACTCTCATCCCTTTTCTGTCCAGCTTTCTAATGCAAGAGTTAACCATTACTCCCAGTCCTTCGTTTATGCAACGGATCAGCCCTGGAACTGTCTCCCTCTGTCTGTACTGTATTTTGAATTTGGCTCTCTGTTGTATTATTTTTGTTTTTTTCTTGGAAGGAATGGTTGGCAGGCTCCTGGCCTTTGGTTCCTTCTTCCTTGCATAGAAAAAAAAAAGTATCACAAGACGTGCACTGTGGTTTCAATGCCCATCCCTTCGTGTTTCTTTGCTTTTTGGTCCTCTTATCTCTACTCTTGCTGCATTTTTTCAAAATGTTTTTTACATGTTGGATAAGAGTTTCACAGTTGGTTTCCTAGTGCTCGCAACCTTTACACAAATGGCTCTTTGCCCTTGTGCCACCAGTACAGTGCTTACCTTGCCACTGCAAATGAACTGTTAAGCCAAGCCTTTCATACAGAATGTCGTACAGTATTTTAGTGTCAGGCGTGCTTGCAGTCAGATCACATGAGAGATGCAAAGCCAGTAAAAATTCAGGTACTTGAAGTTAAGATCCCCCCCTCTTTTTTTTTTTTTTCCTCTGCCATGCAGAGCCAGTCAAAATTCAAGTACTTGATGTTAAGATCCTCCTCTCTTTTTTTCTGCTTCTGCCCATCGTGGACATAATTTCTTAGGGTGTCTGAGAGTCATGCACTGTAAGTGGAAAAACAAGTTTTTGCAAGGCCAGAAACCCATTTTTCACTGGGAGCATGTGAATTTGGAGGAACCCACCACATCATGGTGGTGCTTGATGAAGCTCTGTTTCTTCTAAGTCCTTATGACATCTCATCAAGCAATCCAGCTGAGTAAAAGCAGAGGTGACTGATAAACACACACAGAAAGAGTGGAGATTACCATTCTGGGCAAAGGAACTGTGAAAAAGCGCATCAAAGCCAATTTACCTTGGATAAGACATAAATGACCCTGGGGTAAAGTTGCTACACTTTTTAAGTGTTCAAACTGAAGACAGCATCCTCAGCCCTCATGAGTCCAGGATGATTCCTCACATCATCATTTGAAACATTTGGGTTGTGTCATTAGATGTGTAAAACTTGTTTCTCATGGTACTTCTAAGTTTTCTTGCTGTGAGTGAAAACATTAGTTTTTGGCCTTGGATTTTTTTTTCCATTGTCTTCTTTCTGGATTCTACCTGCTACTGTACTGTAATGGGAAATTAGGATAGGATGATCATAATTGAAATGTCTTCATGTTTTGCCTTCAGGGGACTGGGTGGTGTGTAAGGTGGATGAAACTGACTTGACAGGGGAAAGTAATATAAGATTAACTGAAAATATTCTAAGAGCGTCATCAGTGACAGCCCTGAGAAGGAAGAGGGTGCAAGGAGAAGTGACACATCAATACTCTGCCCACAGTATAATAAACCATGAGGTGAGAGTAAGGAGCAAATTATTCCTCAATACGATTCTGCACAGTGAATTATTGTATAAAATGTTTACTTGCATCATAATTGTATATATATATATATATATATATATATATATATATATATATATATATATATATACAGTATATATATTTTAATGCAGTCCTTGGATGTACTAGAAAAACCATAAAGTTTGCAGGACAATTTACTGATCTTGCCTCTTTCTTCACATTACTGCAGTATTGTATGTTCAGATTTAAACAGTATTCTCATCAAGCATTGCCTAGCTTCAGTTGATTGTGCTGCTTTTGTTCATTAATGTTCCATGTCTTAATCAGTGAGGTAGAATTGATGTAAAAAACAGTGCCAGTACATATACTTGTTATATTTGCTTTTACACTGCCTATCTCTCCTTGAAGATCTATTGTCCGCGGAGCCTAATCAACGCAGCAGGTGTGAGATCCAATGACCGAGTGTGGGTAGAGGCCATTGAAAGTGAACAAGAGCAGTTACTGTGGCGGGCAGTGTCAGTCTCACCCATTCCATCTGTACCGCCATTACAAGTGAGCTGGAAAAACTTGAAGTAGGAGAGAGAGAGAGAGAGAGAGAGAGAATTACAAGGAAAAGTTAGTATCCCAAAGACCTTGCAGTCCTTATCGAGGAGATAATATGTATTTGCTTGAGAATGTCTATCCACTTTGCAATCATTCTAGTCAGAGTAAGGTCCTGTTGAGGTTTCTTTTAAACTGCTCTACTCTAGTGCCGTTGACAATATCTTTGGGGAGTCTTTTTTTTTTTTTTTAGGTGAAGCAGATCTTGTATGTGAAAGTTTTTTCAGATGCTGGTGTTAAATCTTTTCAGTTCCAACTTCTGACCGTGGTTGTATGTTGAGTCATGTTGTGTCATTCTTAACCCATGGCAACCAGTGTTTGTTTCTGCTGACCCTTTCCCCAGCTGGGGATTTCTTGAAAATCACCTTTTTTTTTTTTTTCAACCATAATATCTCAGCTAATACTTAGCTAAGAATAAAAAACTAAGTGTCATAATACTCAACAGTCCTTCGACTTCAAGCTGATAGGCCTCAGATTGTCCTGGTAGTGTGTAGAGTCAGATAGAGAGCCTTTGGATTTGGGGTAACTTTTTATGTTTTTTGTCACTGTGTCTGTATGCGTGGCACAAGTAAGGCTTATACTAGCCCTTCATATTAAAAAAAACACTTTCAGAATACTGCAGTCAACCACAAACACTATTTCGTGTAAGCTTAGAGAAGTGTGGTGTAAGTGTCGGTGGTGCGAGCAGGGGAGTGAGGTCACAATGGCAATGACCTTGAGGCAGGCTGACTGACATCCCACCAGACACAGGGAAAACTTTTTGCGTAGGTCTGTCCCTGACGGAGGTAGGCAAGGAACTGGAGCGTGACTGGGATGTGTGTAGGAGGGTTGCCAGTGTTTGCCTGTGATGATAATTGCCTGCGAAATATTCAGGCAATGCCGCGAAACACTAGATCATGTATACATGCTACCCGGACTTCTCCAGGCAGTCATCTATACATGACACCCAGATCCCATTGGTTACGTGTCAGTGATCAAAGCTGCACAGCATGCTCCAGAAGTGGCCATATTAAAGAATTAGAGAGTGTAAGAAAAAAGAAAGAGAGTGTATTGTTGTGTGCAAGAGATGGAAGGAGAATATAAGATAGCATGGATTCGTTGGGTCAAGAATTGTGTGGATAAGTTTGAAAGTTGGACTACAAATGTGGACTACTAATTGTGCATATGCACCAATGCAAGATCGTGCAAGTAGAGTGAAAGAAGGGTTCTGGACATGTGTTGAAGCATGCATGGATAAGTTTGAAAGGAATGAGTGTTTTTGATTGGAGGTATGAGTGGAAAAATAGGGAATGTGAAGGTGGATGGAGTAGTTGGTGAATGGAGTGTGCTCATAAAAGTGGATGAGATTGACAGTGCTCTAGTGGACATTTGTGCAGGAAGGGGATTGGTGATAGCCAATACCCTCTTTAGATACAGAGTGATCCACAGGTATTCGTGGTGAGTGATAAGAAGGGAGGGTGGTGAACTGAATGAATGAAAGAAAGTGATTGATTATGTGTGTGTGGATGATGGAATGAGAAGGTGTGTAATGGATGCAAGAGCAGACGGAGGCTGGGGGAGAGGACTTTCTGACCACCACTTGGTGGTAGTGAAAGTCAAGGTTTAAATGAAATGGAGGAGGAGGAGAAGGGAAGGACAGGAGGAAGTAGTCCATACAAGGAGGGTAGAAAGATTGCAGGATAGAAAATAGGCAAAATATAAGAGAGAAGTAGAGAGGATGTTGGGTAACTATGATTTGGAGCAGATGTGGGACATGGAAGGTGTGTGCAAGATATTCACAGCAGAAATCTGTGCAGCATGTGAGGTGGTGTGTAGGGTGAAGAGAAGATGAAAGGGAGTGCAAGGTACAGCATGGTGGAATGAAGAGGTGAGACAGGCTGTGACACAAAAGAAGAAAGCATATAGTGAGTGGATGAGAAACAGGGGTGTGGAGGAAGTTGGGAGACAGAAGAGAGATTTCTATGTAGAGAGGAAGAGAGAGGTAAAAATATTAGTAAGAGAAAGTAAGAAGAGAGTGGAAGAGATATATGGAAGGAAATTGAATGTAAAATGGAAGGAATGTAAGAAAATGTTCTGGAAAGAGGTGAAGAGAGTTAGACAGGGTGATAAAGAGGTTAGTAGGGGAGTGAAAAATAAAAATGGTATAGGCCCCTATTGGTAGTGGAGAAGGGAGAAAAATTGAGCAGATGGAGAGAACACTTTAAGGAATTTTTGAACATAGAGAATGAGAGTAATGCAAATATACAGTATGTGGCTGGGGAATGGCTGAGAGGAGGAGGGATATGAGAGGAAGGAATCAGTAGGATGGAAGTAGTGGAAGTAATTAAGAAAGAAAATATGGGAAAAGTCCCAGGAATTGATGACGTGTGTGGTGAAATGCTGAAGCATGTGGTAGAGATAGTAGTAGGATGGATATGGAAAATGTGCAGATTGGCCTGGGAGGAAGGTAGAGTCCTGGAGAATTGGAAGTCAAGTACAGTATAATTATTCCCCTGTACAAATGAAAAGGGGAAAAAGGAGTGTGTGATAATAGTAGGGGCATATGTCTTCTTAGTGTAATAGGAAAAACGTTAGAGACTTTCTGTTTTGACAGAGGTAGGGAAATAACTGAGGAATTAGTTGGAGAAGAACAGGGAGATTTTGGCAAGGGAAGAGGTTGTTTTGATCAGATATTCATTCTTAGGTCTTTAGTGGAAAAATTTCTAGAAAAGGGAAAGAAGCTGCATGTGGCCTTCTTGGATTTGGAGAAAGCATATGACAGAGTGGATAGACAAGAAATGTGGAAAGTGTTAAGGGTATATGGAGAAAATGGGAAGTTCTTGAATGCTGTGAAGAGTGTGTATGAAGTTGCTAAGGCTGCAGTGCATGTGGATAGTGAATTGAGTGAATTTTTCACTTTGAATGTTGGATTGAAACAGGGATGTGTCATGTCCCCATGATTGTTCAGTCTGTATATGGACAGAATTATAAAAGAGATACAAGGTAGGGCAGTGGATGTTGGAGCGACCCTAATGTGAGAGGGCAGTGTTTGGAGACTCCCTGTACTGTTGTTTGCAGATGATACTGTATTGTTAAGTGAAGACGAAGGGGAACTGCAAGGCATGGTGAATGAGTTTGGGAGTGTGTGTAAGAAATGGAATCTAAAGGTGAATGTAAGGAAGAGTAAATGTATGGTCTTTGAGAGAAATGAAGTCACTGAATTTACAGTGAGGTTGGATGAGGAGGAAATGGAAAATATGAGTTCATTTAAGTACATGGGCAGTGTGATGAGTAAGGATGGAAGTTTAGAGAGTGAAGTGTTTGAAAGGGTACAACATGGAAGAAAGGTTGCTGGTTCTTTGAAGCAGTGATAAGGAACAGGGAAGTGAGCATGGAAGTAAAAAAGTCATTGCATGACAGTATTGTGATGCCAGCTCTAATGTATGGAAGTGAAGCTTGAACGTTGTTGGAGGAACACAAGTCAAGAGTGAGAGCAATGGAAATGAGTTATTTTGGAGGAGCATGTGGAGTTACATGGAGAGATAGGCTGACAGATGAGGAAGTGAATGAGCACTGTGGGTTGGATGTGGATGTGATAGAAAGTGTTAGGAGAAATACACTAAGGTGGTTTGGCCATGTGGAGAGGATGGAGAGTGAGAGACTAATGAGGAGAGTGTATGTGAGTGAAGTGGAGGGGGGACAGAGGGAGGGGGAGGCCAAGGATGAGATGGAGGGATGGAGTGGAGAGGTATATGAAAGAGGGGGGTGTAAGCTGGAAGCAAGGCAGTGAAGTGACATTGGAGAGGGTAACATGGAGGCAATTTGTTTGTGGCCACCCCTTGTGGGATTGAGGCATCTGGCAGTAGATAGATAGATAGAAAAGATCTATCAATCCATAGCCAGGTACCATAATCCCATAATGGGTGACTTTGAGTTAGTTGTTTTATGGGGAGAGGTTTTAACCTTCTGCCAACCAACTTGTTGAAACGTAGGGAATTTGTAAGGGTTGGTTATATGGTTACCACCCAGCATTGTAAGTGGTTTCCTGGTTTACAGGAAACCATTAGGCTTGCAACTCAATGTAAAGCCACCTGAAAAGGAAAGGAGTAATAAAAAATGACAGAAAAAGTGAGAGAAATAGGAAGAAAGGAGGACAGACATGGAAAAAGAATGATGAAGGTGAACGAAGAAGTAGGCATCACTACATCATGTCAGTGGATGATGGTCACCACCACCTACCACCAGAGTGTAAGAACAGTCTCTTTATTCCCATAATGAAACTGCCTCTTGCTGTAACCTCGCAGTGTCTGGGCCTTTTTCTCCACTTTGATGTGTTGTTTGGAAATTTTAAGGTCATTACTGATCAGTATACCCAGTTCCTTTTCCAAATCTGTCATCCTCATAGTTCTTCCCAAAAGTGAATAGTCTGACCCAAAATTTGCTTGGTCAGTATGCATCACCTTGCATTTCACCAAATTAAATGGCACTTGCCATGTCTTATATCATTTCTTTAGTCAATACATGTCTCCTTGAAGTTTTTCAGTCCCTTCAAGACTGCTCACATTGGCTCCAAGTTTGTTGTCATCTGCAGACCTTTAGTGCATGCATTCAGGCCAACATCTATGTCATTGATAGAAATGATGAACAAGGATGAACTGAGGACTGACCCTTGTGGAACTCCAGAAGTGACTGAAGTCCAGTCAGAAGAAATTCTGTTGATCACTGTTCTCAGTTTCCTATCTGTTAACCAGTTTTCTGTCCGGAGTATAACTTTCGTATTAATACTGTGTGCATGCACTTTTGACATTAGTGTGAGTTGAGGCACATGGTTGAATGCTGGTAGAAAGTCTAAGTAAAGGATGTCTACTGCTTTATTCCTGTCATACTTATTCAACATTTTATGGAAAAATGTAGACAAGTTGGTTAGGCATGATCTGTGTCACTTGAACCCATGATGGGAGTCCATAATCAGATTGTGATTTTCCAGGTGTTTGACTCTCCTGTCTTCAGTCATTCCTTTCAAGAACTTTATTATGATAGAGGTCAAGCTAATTGGCCAGTAATTCTCAGGACATTCTTGATCTCATTGCTTAAAGACTGGGGTCACATTTGCTAGCTTCCAGTCCTTCTGGCACAATCCCTGTTTCAGTGACTTCCTGAAGATTTCTGTAAGTAAAGGAGCTACCTGGTCATGCACCCTCTTTAAGAACAGGTGCATTATCCAATATGATTTGCCAAACTGATATACAGTATCACCAATATATGCATTTTTTTCCCCCATGCTGAACCAATACCAAGTTCTACTGTCGATATCAGAACATTGGCTGTGGATGGAAGAAACATTAAAATGCCTTTTTTAAAAGATTTATTCATTGTTTAGCCTCAGTCTTTGTGAAAGAGTGTTGTTACCTTGACACTACAATATCCTGCTGCTTAACCCTCTCAGGGTCACTCACGCGATTCGCTTTTCATGTGGATTGTTCTGAAGATGTTCAGTCACTTGAATCGCGTTCCTAAGCAGAAAAAACGCCATCAAAAGAAAAGTTTTCGGCCGATTTGCGTCAAATTTTGGTGCGTTCCAGTGTGTGCATCTCTTTTCTGAGGTAAGCATTTGGCAACACTGTGACTGCTCTGATGAGACAATGCGTAGCAGAAATATCCCAGTATCTTACGACCAGCCGGGCAGGAGAGTAGCGCAGCTGTCAGCGTCCCTTTAAACTCACCATTTTCCCCCTCCCACCCAAGGCAGAATCCATTATTGAAATATTGTGATTGCACAGTGTTTTTTACTATAATGTGAAGTGATTGTGTCTATGGAACATAGATATATTGTCTGTAAATCATTGGGGCCCATTATCAGCCGTTAAGCCTACAGGCAGGAGTGTGGTTTGTTATAACGGGGTTTCAACTCTGCTTCACCCTGCCCATAAATGATGTGAGTATTTTGCCTTTATTTGTGAAACATATAGTGCCTGGATTGGTGAAATAACTGACCTACCATAGCAGGCATTATGCACGCCATAGAGTTATGCAACAGTCGCTAAGGAAACAGGCGGTCACGTACGCCATAGAGTCGGGAATAATAGACAAGATTGGGATGGAATCATGTGATGGTGTTTTATACTGAGTATGGTTTAGTGTGAAATATTCATTCATTCATTCATTGCCAGACGCCATGTATCCCAACCGGGGTGGCCAAGGGCTTAGAGTTAATTGTTTTACAGGGAGGGGCACTAATCCTCCACCAACCCCACCTGACACGTAGGGATGCCAACAGCATCTGGTGTTCCCAGGCGGTCACCCATCCAAGTATTAACCAGACCCAACGTTGCTTAACTTCGCTGATCGGTCGGGAAACGGTGTACTCAACATGGTATGGCCGTTAAAATAGTGCAGCGAGTGTTCACAGAAAAATATTTCATGCATTGACTGGCTTAGCTGAAACATAGCGCAAGTGTAAGAGACAAGAAATATGCCACAGCCACATATACATACTGCACTTATGTCGTGCGGTGAATGTTCGTGGAGAAATCTATTGTGTGCATCGCATGTGTTTTAGGCAAATGTATTGCAAGGAGAGAAGAAAATACGCCACAGACACACACACACACACACACACACACACTACATAACTCCTCATCTTCAAGCTACTGCCAGCACCTCAACACCTCTGGAGGAAGTGAGTTATCATCAGCAAACAGACTTGCATAACTGTTCACTCCGTCTACCATATCATTTATGTAAATCAGGAACATTACTGGCACCAACACCGATCCTTGAGGGACTCCACTTGTTACTTCCCTCCATCCAGACATTTGTATTACTGCCCTCATTTGTCTGTCTCTCAAAAATTCTCTCATCCATTCCAGGAGTTTCCCCTTCAGTCCTCCTATAGACTCTAGTTTTCACATTAGTCTCTCATGAGGTACCTTGTCGAAGGCCTTCTCTAAGTACGCACAGTCCACCCAACCGTCTCTCTCCTGTACCACGTCAATCGCTCTTTAGTAAAAACTCAACAAGTTAGAAACACATGACCTTCCACTTCTGAATCCAAACTGACATTCAGCCAAAATATTCATCTCTTCTAGATATTTTATCCATCTGTCTTTCAGGATTCTTTCACACAATTTTGTGACCATGCTGGTTAGAGACACTAGTCTATATTTTCAGGGGCTCTTCGCTGTTTCCTCCCTTATAAATTGGTACCACATTTGCCCTCTTCCATTCTTGTGGCACTTTCCCCTCTTCCAGAGAACACACAATTAAACTGTGAATTTTATCCGCCAGTTGTTCTCTGCATTCCTTCAGTACCCAATTAGAAATTCCATCAGGTCCTGGGGCTTTCCTTACATCTTGAGTTTCCAGTAATTTATACACTTCCTGTACCTCCACTTTTTTATCTTTTATCACTGGTATATTTCTAATCACTCCCTCCCCTTCCACAAACTCCTTTTCATTAGTGAAAAGGGATCTTTATTTTGTTTTTGTTGATTTGGAAAAGGCCTTTGACAGAGTCCCTAGAGAGGTGGTGAAGTGGGCAATGAGAAAGCTTGGCTTGGAGGAGTGGCTGGTTAGGGTGGTTATGGCTATGTATGTAGGTGCTCACACCCAGGTAAGAGTGAATGGAGATTTGAGTGATGGGTTTTCCGTGAATGTTGGTGTGCATCAGGGGTCGGTTTTGAGTCCCATGTTGTTTATCATGGTACTTGAAGCCCTTTCACGTGACTTTAGAAACGGACTCCCGTGGGAGTTGTTGTATGCTGATGATTTGGTGTTGATTGCAGAGAACAAAAAGAAGGCAGAGGAAAGGTTTAGGAAGTAGAGAGATGGTATGGGGCACAAGGGCATAAGGGTAAATGCAGATAA
The DNA here is from genome assembly GCF_032717465.1 of Coenobita brevimanus. Lineage (NCBI taxonomy): Eukaryota > Metazoa > Arthropoda > Malacostraca > Decapoda > Coenobitidae > Coenobita > Coenobita brevimanus. The sequence goes on along the minus strand of NC_136959.1, from coordinate 53,050,049 downwards.
AACAAAAGTTATGATATCTAGGGTTGGTGGCGGTACTGTCAAAGACGAGGGAGAGTGGCCATGTGCAGTTTGCCACAAGGGCGTGGGAAGTAATTCCATCTTGTGCGGTGTTTGTGATAAATGGGTGCATAAGAGATGTAGTGGTATCAGAGGTAGACTGCGAGATAATGCTGATTTTATGTGTGTGGCGTGTCGGGGAGAGCAGGTGGAGATTGTCAGACGTGAAAGAATTGAACTTGCTGGTGAATCTCTTGAGTGTGTGGAAGAGTTTTGTTATTTGGGGGACATGTTGTGTGCTGGAGATGGGGCTGGAGCTAGCTCTGTGGCTAGGGTGAGAAGTGGTTGGAAGAAGTTCAGGGAGCTCTTGCCTCTCCTGACACTGAGAGGACTCTCCCTACGTGCTAAGGGGTCTTTGTATGCAGCATGTGTTAGGAGTGTAATGCTGTAAGGTAGTGAGACCTGGGCAGTAAAGAAGGAGGATATTCGCCGGCTCAGACGAACAGAAATGACAATGATTAGGTGGATGTGTAGTGCGTCCCTGTGTCCAAGGTCTGGGGGGGCTGGGTTCACGATGGAAGAGTTGAGATTTAGGGTGGGACTGGAGTGTATTGGTGTTGTGGTGAGGAGAGGTAGATTGAGATGGTTTGGACATGTGGAGAGGATGGGGGATGATAATTGGGTGAGGAAGGTGAGAAGTGTTAATATTGGGGGTGGAGTTACAAAGGGTAGACCGAGAAAAGACATGGGACTAGGTCATTAAGTGTGATCTCAGGGTTAAGGGACTGAACAGGGAGACTGCAATGAATCGTGCAGCATGGAGAGCCGCCAATAGGTGAACAAGGCCGACGAATGCAAGCATGTTGGAGCCTTTAAAAACGAAACGAAAACCAATTGGAAACATTCGTTCATTATTTCAGCTTGCACTGCTGCATCTTTATAGACCTCTCCTTGTACTTTCAGCTTGGTGATTAACAAATCTGTAAAACAGTTTGGGTTCATCCTTGCTTTTGTCTATTATACCTTCTTCCAAATTCCTTTCTTCTTCTCTATGTATTCTTGTGTATTCATTTCTAGTTCTTTTATATTCTTCCTTTGTTCTGTTGTTACCTCTCTTTCTCCAGTTGTTCAACCCCATGTCTCTCTCTTTTTTTGCTGTCATACCCCTTCTATTAAACCACTCCTTTTTCCTGTTTTCTTTCTCCCTTACTATCTATCTATCTATTGCCAGATGCCTCAGTCCCGTTCAGGGTGCCCACAAACAAATTGCCTCAGCGTCGCCCTGTCCCCCGCCATTTCACTGCCCCGCTCCCAACTCACACCCCCCTCTCTCATATACCTCTCCACCCCATCCCTCCATCTCATCCTCGGCCTCCCCCTCCCTCTTCCCCCCTCCACCTCACTCACATACACTCTCTTCGTCAGTCTTTCACCCTCCATCCTCTCCACATGGCCAAACCACCTCAGTGTATTCCTCCTAACGCTTCCTATCACATCCACATCCACACCACAACGCTCCTTTATATCCTCATTTGTCAGCCTATCTCTCCATGTGACTCCACAGGCTCCTCTTAAATAACTCATTTCCACTGCTCTCACTCTTGATTTGTGTCCTTCCAGCAACGTCCAAGCTTCACTTCCGTACGTTAGAGTTGGTATTACAATACTGTCATGTAGTAACTTTTTCACTTCCATGCTCACTTCCCTGTTTCTTATCACTGCTTTCAAAGAACCAGCAACCTTTCTTCCCTGCTGTACCCTTTCAAGCACTTCACCCTCCAAACCTCCATCCTTACTCATCACACTACCCAAGTACTTAAACGTACTAACATTTTCCAATTCCTCACCATCTAAATTTGCTGTACATTCACTAACTTCACCTCTCTCAAAGACCATCACTTTACTCTTCCCTACATTCACCTTTAGATTCTGTTTCTTACACACTCTCCCAAACTCATCCACCAAGCCTTGCAACAAGCTCTCCTTCGTCTTCACTCAACAACACAGTATCATCTGCAAACAACAGTACAGGGAGTTTCCAAACACTACCCTCTCTCACCAGGGCCACTTCAACATCCACTACCCTATCTTGTACCTCTTTTATTACCCCATCCATGTACAGATTGAACAACCATGGAGACATGACACATCCCTGTTTCAACCCAACCTTCAGAGAGAAAAATTCACTCAGTTCACCATCCGCATGCACTGCAGCCTTAGCACCATCATACATACTCTTCACAGCATTCAACAGCTTCCCATCTACTCCATATATTCTTAATACTTTCCACAATCCTTGTGTATCCACCCTGTCATATGCTTTCTCCAAATTCATGAAAGCCGCATACAACTTCTTTCCCCTCTCTAGAAACTTTTTCACTAAAGATCTAAGAATGAATATCTGATCTACACAACCTCTTCCCTTCCTAAAGCCTCCCTGTTCTTCTCCAACTAATTCCTCTGTTCTTTCTCTAACTCTGTCAATAAGTATCCTACCATACACTTTTCCTATTATACTAAGAAGACAAATGCCCTTGTGATTACCACACACTTTTTCCCCTTTTTCTTTGTACAAGGGAATAATTATACCTGACTTCCAATCCTCCGGGACTCTACCTTCCTCCCAGGCCAATCTGCACATTTTCCACATCCATTCTACTACAATCTCTCCCCCATACTTCAGCATTTCACCACACACTCCATCAATTCCTGGGGCTTTCTCCAATTTAACTTTTTTCATTGCTTCCACAACTTCTATCCTACTGATTTCTTCCTGTCTTCTCACCTCCCTCCTCCTCCCAACCATTCCCCAGCCACTTATACTCGCATTACTTCCATCCTCTATGTTCAACAATTCCTTAAAGTGTTCTCTTCATCTACTCTTGGTACAAATTTTTCCACTCCCAAATTATAGAGGTCTAGAAAGATATCCCACTTCCTCTGTATCTCTCTTGTTTCTCTGAATTTTCTCCAATCTGCATTTTTGAAAAATTTTCTCAATCCTGTAAAATTTGCTTTTCCAAAGTTGTATCTTCCCTGCCTATAAAGCTCATCCCTTGGCTTGACGTTCCCTATTATCATCTGGAACTCAATGACCACATGATCATTTTTTCCTATAGGACAAAAATATTTCAATGATTCTATAACATCAGGTTCTTTGGTAAACAGTAAATCTAACCTTGCTGGTGTGTCCTCACCTTGGAACCGTGTCTCTTCTTTGACCCATTGCATCATCACATTATTCATTATTATTTTTAATAATATAGTTCCCCATGAATCTTTGCTGCCTTCTGATGCCCATTCTTCCCAGTTCACCTCTTTACAGTTAAAGGCACCCACCAAAATTATATTGTTGCTTTTCTCAGTTATTTAGTGTGTGTGTGTGTGTGTGTGTGTGTGTGTGTGTGTGTGTGTGTGTGTGTGTGTGTGTGAGTGCGAGAGACAGACAGATAGACAGACAGAGAGTGATCAGTGCACCACCTGACTTGCAGGTTCCTACACATACCTCTCTGCCACAGCTCCTTGACAGAAGACTACTGTCTTGGTATTGTTTTTATGTTGAGTTTCATTCTAACCACAGTGATAGGTGGGGGTGTTCGTCATCCACTCACTCGATGTAGTGCTGCTCTCGGGTGTCTGCCCTTTCCTTTCCTCCATCCTTCTTTCCTTCCATCCTCTTCTGTCTTTCTTCCCTTCATTCTTTCCTCTTCCTTCTCCCTACGGATGAGTTTACACTCCCTCCTCCGTCTTTCTTTCCTCCATTCTTTCCTCTTCCTTCTGCCTGTGGGTGACTTTACACTGAGTGACAAGCCAAATGGTTTCCTGTACACCAGGAAACCATTCACTACACTAGATGGTAATCATATAACCAAATTTTGGCACCTGGTGGTTTAGTGGGTAATTATGGTACAGTACTCCAATTGGATTGAGCCTGTGAAGGTTTGTATCCAAGTGGTGGTTGGGGTTTATTGATCACATAATGCCACTCAGGAATGAGCGAGGCTGGTCACTCTCATCCTAAATATCAGGACCAACTTTCTTAGCCCCAGGCTCCTACGCTCCTCATGGGGCAGTGTAGGATTGGATGATGGCTTGATGGATGGATCTAAATATGCCACGTGATGGTAGTTCCAGCATTATACTGTACTTAAAACAGTGAACAGGATGTGATAAACGACCATGTTTTTGGAAAAGTAATCATCATTACGGCCGTAGTTTACACCAAAAAAGGTGGAAAAGTGAGTCCTAGAAGACTTATGAGTCTAGGGTCTTTGGTTATAACAAACATTTATTTATTTTTAATCATTATTCAGCCACTTCTGGTACGATTCTGATCGGATAATTTTTCCTGTCTGATACAGATACCCATATTGGTTGGTTTTTGTTTGCCGATTTTATGTTTGCAGTGTGTCAGGGAGAGCGGGTGAAGATTGTCATGCGTGAAAGGATTGAACTTGCTGGTGAGCCCCTTGAGTGTATGGAAGAGTTTTGTTATTTGGGAGTCATTTTATATGCTGGAGGTGGGGCTAGAGCTAGCTCTCTGGCTAGGGTGAGAAGTGGTTGGAAGAAGTTCGGGGAGCTATTGTCTCTCCTGACATTGAGAGGGTTCTTCCTGCGTGCTAAGGGATCTTTGTATGTAAAATGTGTTAGGAGTGTAATGTTGTATGGTAGTGAGACCTGGGCAGTAAAAGAAGAGGATATTAGCAGGCCCAGACATACAGAAATGACAATGATTAGGTGGATGTGCAGTGCGTCTCTGAGTACAAGGCTTGGGGGGGCTAGGTTTACAATGGAAGAGTTGAGAGGTAAGATGGGACTGGAGTGTATAGGTTTTGTATGAGGAGAGGTAGATTGAGGTGGTTTGGGTATGTGGTGAGCATAGGGGATGGTAATTGGGTGCAGAAAGTGAGAAGCGTTAATATTGGGGGTGGGGTTGCTAGGGGTAGACCGAAAAAGACATGGGACAAGGTCATTAAGTATGACCTTGGAGTTAAGAGACTGAACAGGGAGGCTGCCAGAGATCGAGCAGCATGGAGAGCTGCCATAAGGTGACCGAGGCCAACACACGCAAGCAGGTTGGAGCCTTCAAAAACAAAATGAAGAAAATGAGTCACAGTACTGTGAAGAACCTGCCTCTCACCCCCTCCACCTCACTCACATACAAGTACACTCACGTACAGTCACTCCATCCTTTCCACGTGGCCAAGCCACCTCAGTGTGTTTCTCCTAACTCTTCCCATCACATTCACATCCACACTACAATGCTCCTTCACTTCCTCATTTGTTAGTCAGTCTCTCCTTGTGACTCCACATGCTTCTCTCACATAACTCATTTCCACTGCTGTCACTCTTGACTTGTGTCCCTCCAACAAGGTCCAAGCTTCACTTCCATACGTTAGAGTTGGTATCACAATACTGTCATGCAGTAACTTTTTCACTTCTGTGCTCATTTCCCTGTCTCTTATCACTGCTTTCAAGGAACCAGCAACCTTTTTTCCTTGTCGTGCCCTTTCAAGCTCTTCACTCTCGAAACTTTCATCCGTACTCATCACACTACCCCAAGTACTTAAACACACTCACATTTTCCATTTTTTCCTCATCCAACCTCACTGTTCATTCACTGACTTCATTTCTCTTGAAGACCATAATTTTACTCCTCCTTACATTCACCTTTAGATTCTGTTTCTTACACACACTCCCAAACTCATCCACTGGGGCAAAAAAAAATTTGTTAGCAAAGTCCACAAGATGCCAACCTTCAGCATCTGCTGCTCTGTTATCCCAGTTTATGTTACAGTTGAAGTCACCAAGAATTGCAGAAGTTTTACCACTAACTTCTCTGCTCAAACTCCTGTACATATCTTCTTCCTTGTCAGCAAGCTGATGTAGAGGCCTGTATACAAGAACTAACTTGTACAGTGGTGGTTAGATGAAATTCTACTCCTAACATTTTGTGCTTTGGCCTACTTGTATGTACAACAAGGAATTTCAGACTCCAACAAAATCTTTACTGTCACAATGAATTCATGACTGTAATGGCCACAAAATAAAAATCGTCCATAACCATGACTGTCTTGAGTCGGTGATCTAGATCTAATCTACGTAGCATTAAAGTAACTACAGTATCTGAAAGGGCTCCAGCTTTTCCTGGAACTCCCTAGCTGTCCCTGTTTCCCAAAGGCACTGATGCATCTGAAAGTAGTATTGCTCTCTTGGACCAGTTTTTTTATTTGCCATCAGAGGAAGAATTCAGCATCTGTAGGTCCTAGACTTGAGGAGCATGATTGCTTCTCTGGGGTTTGAAGTCTGCCAGCTGTCATAAGATGGAGCCCTCCAATAAGGTTCAGTCATCCTGTGACAGTCACCTCTTTTTCTCTTGGGGGCTCTTCTAACTGGCAGAGAGCCTCCAGTATTTTGTGAGAAGGGAACTCTGTGTTTCTGATGCCATTTCTCGTGACTTTGGAGGGGAATCTGTTGATATCTGCTGTGTCTCTACTGGACCACTTGCCATCACATCATGACTTGACCTCAATGAGCTAAAGAGATGCTGGTAAAGGAAGTCGCCAAATTGAGCCTTCCTATCTGTCTATCTATCTGTCTATTGCTAGACGCCTTAATCCCTTATACGGGGTGGCCACAAACAAATCGCCTCCACGTCACCCTGTCCCCCGCCATTTCCCTGCCCTGCTCCCAATTCACACACCCCTTTCTCATATATCTCTCCACTCCATCCCTCCATCTCATCCTTGGCCTTCCCCTCCCTCTCTCCCCCTCCACCTCACTCACATACACTCTCCTCATCAGTCTCACTCTCCATCCTCTCCACTTGCCCAGACCACCTCAGTGTGTTTCTCCTAATGCTTCCTATCACATCAGAACCTTCCTGCTGCCACTTAAGTGAGAGAGAGAGAGTGAGAGAGTAAAACAAGGTAATCCTTGTGGCAGCAGCATAAAGACCAAAATTGCCAGGTGGATTTATGTTAACATCATCTCTGTAAGCAATAACAGGGCAAGGGATGCAAACTTTTTGTGTTCTTCCTCTTTTACCGAATTTTTTCTCATTACCTGTATTTTCTTTTATAACCTTTGGATGAGGCTCAGAAATGAATGAGAGAGAGGGATAGAAGTAACAGGAGGAGGGGGGAGAGAAAGAGAGAGAGAGAGAGAGAGAGAGAGAGAGAGAGAGAGAGAGCAAAATTCTTTAACCCTTATGGCAGCCACATAAAGTCCAAAATTGCATACCTGGGCTTCTGTAAACATCGTCTTAGCAAGTGATAAGAGGGTGAGGGCCTCAAATTTTTTGTGTATTTCTTCATTCAATGAAGTTTTATTATATTCTTTGATAACCATAGGATGAAAGAGAGAGAGAGAGAGAGAGAGAGAATGCTGGATATGACTACCAACTGTTTAAGTCATGGAGGCTACAGGGCTCCATTCAGTGGTCAGGTCACGTGGGCCAGTAGTGTTATGTACTGATCCATTCGTTGGTAAATTGGGATTATCCATTGTCCATTCATTTGATTTATTGATACTGTTCCTACATATACTCCAAGTGGTAAGCCAGACTTTTTTCTTTCTTTTTTCTTTTTACCAGGACACTTTCTGGGTGGTTAAACTTATATCCAATCCTTGGGGTAGGGGGGGAAAAGATTGTTATCATGTGTACCATTGTATAAGTCAGGTTTAAAGGCAAAATTTTAAAGAAGTAAGTGGGGAACTGCTCATACCAGAATAATACAGTAATTTCTATTAAGTGGCATTTGTGGTTGATGAAATGTCAAATGAGACTTGCTGCTCATTTCAAGTCTGATTTTTCTTGATTTTTCTTTTCAAGCAAATATGTTGACCAGAATGGTAGAAGATCCTTAGAAGCAGAATTATTGATGGTCAATGTTTCTTAGAAGCAAAATTGTGAATTAAATTGTGGAAAGGAAATGAACTACTGTGACAAAATTTAGTCTTAACTCAGCAGTGTTGTTTTGAGCATTAAAGTGTCAGTAGAGTAATTAGATGGCAGCTTGTGACTTTAATGCAGAACTCAGTACTTTATTAGGTTTGGTTGAGGGACACAGATAAAAAAAAAATTAAGCATAAAAGTTTTTAAAGATTTTTTCCATCGTAGAGGAAGCACATGATTATGTTGTTTATAAAAGCTTTTATGAATGATTTATTTATTTATTTTTTATTTTTTTTTATTTTTATTTTTTTCATTAGTTATGTGGAAGATGGAGGCTTAATATCCATTCATCTGATATTGTGTTGCCTGATGCTGGTGAACCAAATTCCTGTATATTTCTGGGGTGGGAAGAGTCTACAGACAGTTCTGGACATGAGGATGTCGGATGCTCATGAATTTATCACTATTAACCTCCTCTTTTTCTCCAGCCACCAAGTTCTGAAATGATAATGTTTCCTTACTCTTCATATAGAAAGGTAATGTTTCCATACATTTCATAATCTTTGCTACAGTAACAAGGTTGGCATTAACTTGCTGCATTCAGAGACACTCCTCTGAGTGCATCATCAACTGCCAGAGCCATTCTGAGCAGCAGCTGCAGATGATCAAACTGGTTACCTTGTTTATTACAACACTGACTGTGCCTGCTGCACCAGTTGTGTGGGTCCCTATCCCAAAGTAAATTAGAAAGTCAGTTGGTGGAACTGTGGTGTGATTTCCTGATCTTTTTTATTCTAGACTCCATATATTTTCATCTTTTCCTTGAGTGAATGATTTTCTGATCATACTGGAAAATGGACTTACCATATTGAGCCATCGTCGATTTGGTTAATATAGGTTTCATCCATCCAGTCATCATCCAGCCATATATTGCCCCACTGGGAGATTAGATGCCCATGGCATAAGCTATTTAGTCAAGATATTTAAGATGAGTGACCAATTGCTCTCGTGTGACCAATAAGCCCTACCAGCCCTTGGAATTAAACTCTGATGGGCCTCATGTGCCTAAAAAAGTGTGTGAAAGCAATAGAGAGAGCAGTGTTGATAGAGGCAGACCTGTGGAAGGAGAGAGTGGAACAGTATGCTGGAGAAAGTGTGGGAAGAGGACAAGGACTGTTTGAGATGTTGAGAAAAGTGTGGGAGGATAAGATAGCCTGGAAGTGCATTTGTCACAGCCCCATGGTTGGGTGGGGGCACCCATCATCCACTCACTCACTTTAGTGGTACCCTGTTTCAGTTAACTCTACATTGAGTGTCAAGCCAAATGATATCCTGTAAACCAGGATTTCATTTAATATGCTGGTGATGACCTTATAACCAACTAACACGTGTTCCCTATGTGTTAGCAAGTGGGTTGACAGAGGGTTATTGCCCCTCCTCGGAAAATAACAAGAAGCTTCAGATTAGGTCTGACCAATAGGTTACGACCAAGGACAGGACAAAGGTCATAATACGGATTGAAACATGGAATGTAAAGGGTGTGAATGATGAGGTGAGAGAGAGAGAGAGATTGTCCAGGTGCTTGAGGGTGCAAAAGTGGACATATGAAAATTAAATGAGACTAAATGGGGAGATGAGAGTGTGAGAGAGTCAGAGTATGGATGGGGTATATGTGCTGGAGTAGGTGAGAATGAGAGGGCAAAAGAGGGTGTATGTATTGTTGTGTACAAGAGACAGAACAAGAATATAAGTATGAATCAGTTGGTTCAAGGATTGTGTGGGTAAGATTGAAAGTGGGAATATAAACATGGACGATTGTGTGTGTCAGTGCACTATTGCAAGATCATGCAAGAAGAGTGAGAGAAGAGTCCTGAGCAAATGTGGAATCATGCATGGAAAAGTTTGAGAGGACTGAGTGGGTGTTTTTGATTGAAGATATGAATGGAAAAGTAGGGAATATGAAGGTGGATGGAATAGTTGGTGAGTGGGTTGTGCCTGCAGAAGTGGATGAGAAAGACTGTGCTCTTGTGGACATTTGTGCAGGTAGGGGGTTGGTGATAGCCAATACCCTCTTTTGGCACCATGTAATCCATAGATATACATGGCGAGTGATGAGAAGGGTGGGTTGTGAAGTGAATGAATGGAAGGCAATGATTGATTATGTGCATATGAATGACAGATTGAAAAAGTATGTAAAATACAGAGGTTGGGGGAATGGATTTTCCAACCACCTCTTGGTGGTGGTTAAGCTGTGGTGAAAGTCAAGGTTATGTGCAATGGAGGAATAGAAGGAGGGAAGGATAGGAGGAAGTAGTCCATACAAGGTGGATAGAAAGGTTGCAAGAGGATGAAAAAAAAAAGGCACAATATAAGAGAGAAGTGGACGAGCAATTGTGTAAATATGATTTGGAGCAAATGGGGAAGTGGTAGATGTGTGCAAGTTTTTCACAGAAGAACTCTGTGCAGCATATGAGGTGGTGTGTGGGGTGAAGAAAAGACGAAAGGGGGTGCAGGGAACAACATGGTAGAATGAAGAGGTGAGGCAAACTGTGGCACAAAAGAAGAAAGCATATAATGAGTGGATAGGAAGCAGAGGCATGGAGGAAGTTGACAGACAGAAGAGAGTATTATGAGTAGAAAGGAAGAGAGGTGAAAAGATTAGTAAGAGAGAGTAAGAAAAGAGTGGTTGAGGAATTTGGAAGGAATTTGAGTGTAAAGTGGAGGGAATGTAAGAAAATGTTCTGGAAAGAGGTAAAGAGAGTTAGACAGGGTGATAAAGAGGTTAATAGGGGAGTGAAAGATGTAAATGGTAGATTACTAGCATAGAAGGGAGAAAAAGTGAGCAGATCCAGAGAACATTTTAATGAATTGTTTAACAAAGAGAATGAAAGTAACGTGAGTGTGAGTGGCTGGGGAATGGCTAAAAAGAGGGTGGTGAGAAGGGAGGAGGAGATCAGTAGGATGGAAGTAGTGGAAGCAATGAAGAAAATCAAAATGGGGAAAGCCCCAGGAATTGATGGAGTGTGTGGCGAAATGCTAAAGCATGGGGGAGAGATAGTAGAATGGATGTGGAAGATGTGCAGATTGGCCTGGGAGGAAGGTAGAGTCCTGGAGGATTGGAAATCAAGTATGATTATTCCCCTGTACAAAGGAAAAGGCGAAGAGGAAGTGTGTGGTAATCATATGGGCATTTGTCTTCTTAGTGTAATAGGCAAAGTATATGGTAGGATACTTATTGACAGAGTTAGGGAAATCAACTGAGGAATTAGTTGGAGAAGTGCAGGGAGGTTTTAGGAAGGGAAGAGGTTGTAGAGATCAGATATTCATCCTTAGGTCTTTAGTGGAAAACTTTCCAAAGAAGGGAGCAAAGTTATATGTGGCCTTCATGGATTTAGAGAAAGTATATGACAGAGTGAATTGAAAAGGAATGTGGAAAATCTTAAGAATATATGAAGTAAATGGGAAGTGATTGAATCCCATGAAGAGTATGTATGAGGGTGCTAAGGCAGTAGTGCATGTGGACAGTGAACTGAGTGAATTTTTGTATCTGAATGTTGGATTGAAACAGTGATGTGTCATGTCTCCAGAGTTATTCAGTCTGTATATGGAAGTTTTAAAAGAGATACAAGGTAGGGTAGTACGTTGGAGTGGCCCAAATTAGAGAGGGCAGCATTTGGAAACTTCCTGTATTGTATTTTGCGGATGATACTGTATTGTTAAGTGAAGACGAAGGAGACCTGTAAGGCTTGGTGAATGAGTTTGGGAGAGTGTGTAAGAAACATAATCTAAAGCTAAATGTTGGGCAGAGTAAAGTTATGGTCTTCGAGAGGAATTAAGTCACTGAATGTACAGTGAGGTTGGATGAGGAGGAAATGGAAAATGCGAGTGCATTATCGTACTTCGGTAGTGTGATGAGTAAGGATGAAAGTTTGGAGGATGAAGTGCTTGAAAGGGTATAACAGGGAAGAAAGGTTGCTGTTCTTTGAGAGCAGTAATTAGAAATAGGTAAGTGAGCATGGAAGTGAAAAAGGTACTGCATGACAGTAGTGTTATACTGACTCTAATGTATGGAAGTGAAGCTTGGACCTTGTTGGAAGGACAAAAGCCAAGAGTGAGAGCAGTGGAAATGAATTATTTGAGTGGATCATGTGGAGTTACATAGAGAGACAGACTGACAAATGATGAAGTGAATGAGTGTTGTGGTGTGGATGTGGAATTGATGGAAAGCTTTAGGAAAAACACATTGATGTGGTTTGGCCATGTGGAGAGGATGGAGAGCAAGCGACTAATAAGGAGGGTGTATGTAAATGAGGAAGAAGGGGGGAGAGGGAGGAGGAAGCCAAGGATGAGATGGAGGGATGGAGTGGAGAGATATTATGAGAGAGGGAGGTGTGAGCCGGGGGGAGGGCAGTGAAATGGAGGGGGGACAGGGCAACATGGCGATGCTTTGTTTGTGGCCACCACTTACAGGATTAAGGCATGTGGCAGTCGATAGGTAGGTAGATAGAGAAAGGTGTGTGAGGATAATGTAGCCTGGAAATGTTTTTGTCACAGCCGTCGCCTGTCCAAATGTTCGTAGGAGGGAGCAGAATCTCGGAGATGATGATGATGATGATGATGATGCCACATGTGGCTGGCACACTTTAATTCTCTGGAGAGAGCTCCAACATACTTGACCTCTTCCTTACAACTAACCCTTCTGCTTACATTGTTAATCTTTTCTTTCTGTTGGGCTCCTCCGATCACAACCTTATCACCTTAACCTGTCTTATCGCTCCGGTACGGCCTGTGGACCCGCCAACGAAACGTCGTCTGTGGCTCTGTAGCACTTTGGAGCTGCGGATTGGGAGGCCCTCAGGCAGTACTTCTTTGATTTTCCTTGGAATGATTATTGCTTCCATGGCCAGGAGCCATCTAAGTGTGCCTTGTGCATTACGGAGGTTATTCTCTCGGGCATGGAAGCATACATTCCTTTCTCATATCCTTTGACTAATGCATGAGAGCTTTGGTTTAATCACGGTTGTTCTAATGCTGTCTGCAACAAGGAGAGGGCCTATAAAAGGTACCGGAGCCAACCCACCCCTGAATCACATCTTTTATACGTTTCTGTCTGGAATTATGCTAAGTCTGTTCTTCGCTCTACTAAAAATAATTTCATCCGTACTAAATGCTCTCAACTCTCCAACTTGAATTCTTCTCGCCCCTTCTGGCACCTTGCCAAAAACCTTTCTAAAAACTTTACCTCATCGTCCTTCCTTCCTCTTTTCTACTCTGATGGCTCTGTAGCTATTTCTTCTACTGATAAAGCAGATCTTTTCGCTCAGACTTTCTCCTCCAATTTCAACTTAGACGATTCCAGTGCTGTTCCTCCATCACTTCCACCCTCTGACTTCCTCATGGCTGACAATAAAATTTCTTCAGCTGATGTATTTTCTGCCATCACAGGCCTCAATACTAATAAGGCATATGGGCCTGATGGAGTCTCTCCTGTTGTTCTCAAGAACTGTGCCGCTACCTTTTCTAGGCAAACTCTTTCACCTTTGTCTATCAACTTGTACCTTTCCTTCTTGCTGAAAGTTTCCTCTCATTTAGCCAGTCCTAAAGAAGGGTGACCATTCCCAACCCTCTAACTATCGTCCAATTGCTATGACATCCTGTATCTCAAAAGTTTTCGAGTCAATTCTTAATTGAAAAATTTTAAAGCATCTTTCCTGTCACAATCTTCTTTCTGATTGTCAATATGTGTTCCGTCAGGGACGCTCCACTGGCGATCTTCTCATCTACCTTTCAGACTCCTGGTCATCCTCCTTTCCGGACTTTGGCGAAAGCTTTGCCATTGCACTTGACATCTCAAAGGCTTTCGTTTGAGTCTGGCATAAATCTTTAATTTCCAAACTGCCCTCTTACAGTTTCTATCCTTCTGTCTGTGCCTTCATTTCTAGCTTCCTTTCTGGTCGTTCAATAGCCGCTGTTGTAGACAGCCATTGTTCTTCTCCTAGATCTATCAATTGTGGTGTTCCTCAGGGCTCTGTCCTATCACCAACTCACTTCCTTTTATTCATCAATGATCTTCTAAGCTGTACATCTAACCCTATCCACTCGTACGGTGATGACTCCACCCTTCATCTCTCCATTCAGTTCCCGCATCGTCCATCTCAGCAATTACTTCAGCAAACAAGGGATGAGGCTATGGCACACCTAATATCTGACTTGGCTCATATCTCTGGCTGGGGTAAAAGTAACCTGGTTGTTTTTAATCCATCAAAGACTCAGTTTTTACACCTATCAACCTAACAAAATCTTCCACAGGTATACCCACTAATGTTTAATAATATTCAGCTTAATCCTGCACCATCCTTGAACATGCTTGAGGTTTCATTTACTCAGGATTTATCTTGGAAAGATCATATTACATCTCCTATAAAATCTGCTTCCAAGAGATTAGGTGTGCTAAGCCGACTCCGTTCCTTCTTTACCCCTGCACAATTGTTGACTCTACAGTATACAGGGGTTTTATCCGCCTGTGTGTGGAGTACAACTGTCATGTATGGGGAGGCTCCCCACATACAGCTTATCTCAATAGGGTGGAGTCAAAGGCTTTTCGTCTCATTAACTCTCCTCCTCTTACTGACTTCCTTCAACCTCAGTCTCTTCGCCGCACTGTTGCATCTTTATCTCTTTTCTATTGCTACTTCAATGGTCACTGCTCCTCTGAACTGTCTGCTTGCATTCCTCCACCTCTATGACGGGTGCATAGCACCTATCTAGCAGCAAACTCTCATCCCTTTTCTGTCCAACTCTCTAATGCAAGAGGTAACCATTACTCCCAGTCCTTCATTTATGCAATAGGTCATCTCTGGAACTGTCTCTCTCTGTCTGTATTTCCTACTTTCTGTGACCTCCAGTCTTTCAAATGCAGTGTGTCCAGGCATCTCAAAATGATCGGATCTTGAATTTGGCTCTCTCTTGTATTTTGTTTTTCTCTTGGAAGGAACAATAATTGCGGGCTCGCGGCCTTTTCCTTCTTCCTCACATAAACAAAACAAAAAATCACCAGGCCTCTGTATGTTGCCCAAATGGTTACCACTCAGTGTATTAAGTGGTTTTGATTCCAGGAGGATGTGGAGTGACGTGGAGGGACAGGTTGACAAATGAAGAAGTGAAGGAACGTTGTGGGGTAGATGTGGATGTGATTGAAAAGATTAGGAGAAATACACTGAGGTGGTTTGGACATGTGGAGAGGATGGAGAATGAAAGACTGACTAAGAGGGTGTATGTAGGTGAGGTGGAGGGAGGGAGAGGGAGGGGTAGACCGAGGATGAGGTGGAGGGATGGAGTTGAAAGGTATATGAGGGAGGGGGGGGTGAGTTGGGGGGAGGGGAATCAAATGGTGGGTGACAGAGCGACTTGGAGGCGTTTTGTCTGCAGCCACCCTTTGCGGGATTAGGGCGTCGGGCTATAGATAGATAGATAGAGATAGATTCCAGGAAACCATTTGGGATGTCACTCAGTGGACGAGGTGCTCTCCAAAAGTTTCTGGACTGAGATTGCATCTCCAAAACAGGCTGTAGTAGTGCGATGTGCCTCTAGGTGGCGATACTAACATGAATTGTGGGTCAGTGTACCACGTGGCGTGGAGCTAGGTGGACGTGGGGATTAGTAATGTTCGTTTGTTTGCTCTCGTGCACGTGTTGCCTCACCATGTTTGAAATGGACATAAAAAAAGGAGCATCAAATTTGGTCGTCAACGTTTGGTCAGTCCTTGTCCGAGGCTTCTTGTTTGTTTTTTTTAGTTAGTTGTTTTCCGGGGAGGGGCACTAACCCTCCGCCAACCCTTTTAGTCGCCTTTTACGACAAGCAGGGATACTGGGGGAGTATTCTTGAAAAAAAACCCTACCCCCAGGGGGGACATTGCAATTGGAACTTGGAATGTAAGGGGAGCAAATGATGAGGTGAAAGAGAGAGAGATTGTCCAGGTGCTTGAGGATGCGAAAGTGGATGTATGTGGAATAACTGAAACAAAATGGAGAGGAGAAAGTGTGAGAGAATGGGAGTATGGATGGGGTATATGTGCAGGAGTAGGTGAGAATGAGAGGGCAAAGGAAGGAGTATGTATAGTTGTGAGTAAAAGATGGAAGAGGAGCATAAGACAGTATGGATCAGTTGGATCAAGGATTGTGTGGGTAAAGTTGAAAGTTGGAATACAAATGTGGGCGATTGTGTGTGTGTGTATGCGCCAACGCAAGATCGTGCTAGAAGAGTGAGAGAAGAGTTCTGGACAAATGTAGAAGTGTGCATGGAAAAGTTTGGAAGGAATGAGAGAGTGTTTTTGATTGGTGATATGAATGGTAAAGTTGGGAATGTGAAGGTGGATGGAATAGTTGGTGAGTGGGGTGTGCCTGCTGAGGTAGATGAGAATGGGAGTGCGTTAGTGGACATTTGTGCTGGGAGGGGGTTGGTGATAGCCAATACCCTCTTCAGGCATAAAATGATCCACAGGTATACATGGCGAGTGATGAGAAGGGTGGGTGGTGAACTGAGTGAAAGGAAGGCAATGATTGATTATGTGTGTGTGGATGAAAGGATGTGAAGATGTATATTGGATGCAAGAGTTTATAGAGGTTGGTGAGTGGACTTTCTGACCACTACTTGGTGGTGGCCAGAATTAAAGTTCAAGTAAGATGGAGGAATAGAAGAAGGGAAAGACGAGAGGAAGGAGTAGTTGCAAGGAGAGTGGAAAGGTTACAAGAGGATGAGAAAAAGGCAGAGTATAAGAGAGAAGTGGAGGAACGATTGGGCAAATATGAATTGGAGCAGATGGGGGACGTGGAAGGTGTGTGTAGAATATTTACAGAAGAAATATGTGCAGCCTGTGATGTGGTGTGTGGAAGGAAGAGAAGACGGAGGGGGGTGCAAGGAACAGCGTGGTGGACTGAAGAGGTGAAACGGGGTGTGGCACAAAAGAAGAAAGCATACAATGAATGGATGAGAAATAGGGGCGTGGAAGAAGTTGAGAGGCGGAAGAGAGAGTTATATGTAGAAAGAAAGAGAGAGGTGAAAAGAGTGGTGAGAGAGAGTAAGAAGAGAGTGGATGAGGAATTTGGAAGGAATTTGAGTGTAAAGTGGAGGGACTGTAAGAAAATGTTCTGGAAAGAGGTGAAAAGAGTAAGACTGGGTGGAAGTGAAGTTAGCAGGGGAGTGAAAGATAAAAATGGTAGATTACTAGTGGAGAAGGGAGAAAAAGTGAGCAGATGGAGAGAACACTTTAAGGAATTGTTGAACGTGGAGGATGGAAGTAATGCGAGTATAAGTGGCTGGGAAATGGCTGGGAGAAGGAGGGAGGTGAGAAGACAGGAAGAAATCAGTAGGATAGAAGTTGTGGAAGCAGTGAAGAAAGTTAAATCAGGGAAAGCCCCAGGAATTGATGGAGCGTGTGGTGAAATGCTGAAGCATGGGGGAGAGATAGTAGTAGAATGGATGTGGAAGATGTGCAGATTGGCCTGGGAGGAAGGTAGAGTCCCGGAGGATTGGAAGTCAGGTATAATTATTCCCTTGTACAAAGGAAAAGGGGAAAAAGAAGTGTGTGGTAATCATAGGGGCATTTGTCTTCTTAGTATAATAGGAAAAGTGTATGGTAGGATACTTATTGACAGAGTTAGAGAAAGAACAGAGAAATTAGTTGGAGAAGAACAGGGAGGCTTTAGGAAGGGAAGAGCTTGTGTAGATCAGATATTCATTCTCAGATCTTTAGTGGAAAAGTTTCTAGAGAAGGGAAAGAAGTTGTATGCGGCTTTCATGGATTTGGAGAAAGCATATGACAGGGTGGATAGACTAGGATTGTGGAAAGTGTTAAGAATATATGGAGCAGATGGGAAGTTGTTGAATGCTGTGAAGAGTATGTATGAGGGTGCGAAGGCTGCAGTGCATGTGGATGGTGAACTAAGTGAATTTTTCTCTTTGAAAGTTGGGTTGAAACAGGGATGTGTCATGTCTCCATGGTTGTTCAATCTGTACATGGATGGGGTAATAAAAGAGGTACAAGGTAGGGTAGTGGATGTTGGAGTGGCCCTGATGAGAGAGGATAGTGTTGGGAAACTCCCTGTACTGTTGTTTGCAGATGATACTGTGTTGTTGAGTGAAGACGAAGGGGAGCTGCAAGGCTTGGTGGATGAGTTTGAGAGAGTTTGTAAGAAACGGAATCTAAAGGTGAATGTAGGGAAGAGTAAAGTGATGGTCTTTGAGAGAGGTGAAGTCAGTGAATGTACAGCGAGGTTGGATGGTGAGGAATTGGAAAATGTGAGTACGTTTAATTACTTGGGTAGTGTGATGAGTAAGGATGGAGGTTTGGAGGGTGAAGTGCTTGAAAGGGTACAGCAGGGAAGAAAGGTTGCTGGTTCTTTGAAAGCAGTGATAAGAAACAGGGAAGTGAGCATGGAAGTGAAAAAGTTACTACATGACAGTATTGTAATACCAACTCTAACGTACGGAAGTGAAGCTTGGACGTTGTTGGAAGGACACAAGTCAAGAGTGAGAGCCGTGGAAATGAGTTATTTAAGAGGAGCCTGTGGAGTCACATGGAGAGACAGGCTGACGAATGAGGATATAAAGGAGCGTTGTGGTGTTGTGGATATGATAGGAAGCGTTATGAGGAACACACTGAGGTGGTTTGGCCATATGGAGAGGATGGAGGGTGAAAGACTGACAAAGAGAGTGTATGTGAGTGAGGTGGAGGGGGAAAGAGGGAGGGGGAGGCTGAGGATGAGATGGAGAGATGGGGTGGAGAGGTATATGAGAGAGGGGGGTGTGAGTTGGGAGCAGGGGAGTGAAATGGCGGGGGACAGGGCGACTTGGAGGCGATTTATTTGTGGCCACCCCAAACGGGATTGAGGCGTCTGGCAATAGATAGATAGATAGATCAAATTTGGATCAGATTTTGTGCGAATCTCAGGAAAAATGCAACAGAGACCTGGCAATGATTCAACAAGTGTTTGGTGAGCAGGCTCTCGGTTGGACAACCTCACCAAAACCCAAAAAGGCCAGACAGGTGAAGAGCAAGGTCAAGAACAAGCTGATCATTTTCTTTGCCATCAAGGGAATTGTACACAAAGAATTCGCCCAGCTGGCCAAACTGTCAATTCCAGCTTCTACTGTGTTTTGCGGTGACTGCATGAAGATGTGAGAAGGTGACACCTCGACTTTTGGCGAGACAACAACTGGCTGCTTCACCATGACAATGCCCCGGCTCACAGTATGCACAACTCCCAGCAGTTTTTGGCCAAGAACAACATGGCTATCATCCCTCACCCTCCTTGCTCGCCGGATTTGGCCCCCTGTGACTTCTTTCTGTTCCCAAAAATGAATATCAAGCTGAACGGCCATTGTTTTGATATCATTGAGGACATCCAGAAGGAATAGCCAGCAGTGCTCAACTTTGTTGTTGAAAACTCCTTCCAGGGAGTGTTCCAGGAGTGAAGGAAGCACTGGGACTGGTGTATCAGTGTACAAGGGAACTACTTTGACGGTGATGGTGGCCAATAGCTATGGTGAGTTCTCAGTTTTATATAGCATTAGTCTGAAAAATATGGATAGCACCTTGTAAGCCACTGGAAGGTAGCATTACGATACTTGAATGGTTGGTGGGTGCCCCTGTGTACCACATGTAGATTCCTCAATGGCAGAGTATGTTAAATTGAATAATTCCTTATACATGGGGTAGTCTAGTGTATTGGTATTACACACCATAGTGGAAATAGTTGCTTACTTTTGTCTGTACTTATTTAATGTTTTGACTTCAGGAACTGCCACATACAACACCAAGCCTAGAATTAGCTCATGGTTGTACTAGTTTGGAAGTTGGGTCACAAAGCTTCCCTCTGGAGGAGCAGAATGTTGTCATCTCTCGAAACATAAGGTTTGTATTCACTTCTCCTTGGACATGCTTTCTTTGTCTGTGCAGGTGTAATGTTGACCGTTATGTAATTAGACCACATAAATTTCTGTCACCAGTATAAAGTGTATAATTGTACCTCCAGTTATGCCTTCCACCACTCCACCTCACTCACATACACTCTCCACATCAGCTTCTCACTCACCATCCTCTCCATATGGCCAAACCACCTCAGTGTGTTTCTCCTAATGCATCCTATCACATCCACATCCACATCACAGTGCTCCTCCACTTCCTCATTTGTCAGTCTGTCTCTCCATGTGACTCCACATGCTCCTTTCAAATAACTCATTTCCACTGCTCTCATTCTTGACTTCTGTCCCTCCAACAAGGTCCAAGCTTCACTTCTGTACGTTAGAGTTGGCACAGTATCACAATACTGTCATGTAGTAACTTTTTCACGTCCGTGCTCACTTCCATATTTCTTATCACTGCTTTCAAGGAACCAGCAACCTTTCTTCCCAGTTGTACCCTTTCAAGCACTTCACCCTCTAAACTTCCGTTTTTACTCATAACACTACCCAGTTACATAAACACACTCACATTTTCCATTTCCTTCTCATCCAGCCTCACTCTACATTCACTTACCTCTCTTCTCTCGAAAACCATAACTTTACTCATTCCTACATTCACCTTTAGATTCCATTTCTTACACACTCTCCCAGACTCATCCACCAAGCCTTGCAGCTCCCCTTTGTTTTCTTTTAACAACACAGTATCATCTGCAAACAACAGTACAGGGAGTTTTGAAACACTGCCCTCTCTCATGAGGGCTGCTCCAACATCCACTGCCCTACCTTGTATCTCTTTTATAACCCCATCCATGTATAGATTGAACAACCATGGAGACATGACACATCCCTGTTTCAATCCAATCTTCAGATAGAAGAATTCACTCAGTTCACTATCCACATGCACTGCAGCCTTAGCACCCTCATACATACTCTTCATGGCATTCAAGAACTTCCCATCTACTCCATATATTCTTAATACTTTCCACAATCCTTGTCTATCCACCCTGTAATATGCTTTCTCCAAATCCATGAAGGCTGCATACAACTTCTTTCCCTTCTCTAGAAACTTTTCCACTAAAGATCTAAGAATGAACATCTGGTGTACACAACCTCATCCCCTTCTAAAACCTCCCTGTTCTTCTCCAACTAATTCCTCTGTTATTTCCCTAACTCTGTCAATAAGTATCCTACCTTATACTTTTCCTATTACACTAAGAAGACAAATGCCCCTATGATAACCACACACTTCCTTTTCCTCTTTTTCCTTTGTACAGGGGAATAATTATACCTGACTTCCAGTCCTCCGGGACTCTGCCTTCCTCCCAGGCCAATCTGCACACCTTCCACATGCATTCTACTGCTATCTCTCTCCCATGCTTCAGCATTTCACCACACACTCCATCAATTACTGGGGCATTCTCCATTTTGACTTTCTTCATTGTTTCCACAACTTCTGCCTACTGATTTCTTCCTCTCATCTCACCTCCCTCCTTCTCCCAGCCATTCACCAGCCACTTATACTTGCATTACTTTCATTCTCTGTGTTCAGCAATTCCTTAAAGTGTTCTATCCATCTGCTCACTTTTTCTTCCTTCTCGACTAGTAATCTACCATTTTTATCTTTCATTCCTCTACTAACTTCTTTGCCACCCTGTCTAACTCTCTTTACCTCTTTCCAGAACATTTTCTTACATTACCTCCACATTACACTCAAATTCCTTCCAAATTCCTCTCCACTCTCTTCTTACTCTCTCAGACTAATCTTTTCACCTCTCACTTCCTCTCTACATATAGCTCTCTCTTCCTTCTCTCAACTTCTTCCACGCCCCTGTTTCTCATCCACTCACTATATGCTCTTTTCTTTTGTGCCACAGCCTCTCTCACCTCTTCATTCCACCATGCTGTTCCCTGCACCCCCTTTTGTCTTCTCTTCACCCCACACCACTGACATTTAAGTGGTTAAAAACAACAATACTGACTGAAGTAATGGCTTCTATCCCTATCAGAAGGATTATTCTCTCACTTTCCCTCCCATCAACATGTGACACTTGATACCTGTGACATTAGGATTATCTCTTGTTGTCTCAACTTCATTGCTATCATGCCATGTCCCACTTGTTGGTTGCTATCCATTCCTGCTTTCCTTCCGTCTTCTTTCTCGTCTTTCTTTTCCTCCTGTTACAAATCACTCTCCTATTCTTCACTTGCTTTTCTCCTTTATTCGTATATTCATTCCATCACCAGTCATTCAGAGGGTAAGAGTAACAGAATGGAATACAGTAAAAGTGAGAATTAAGAGAATACCTACATCCCACTCATCATCTGGCTGGCAGTACTTTCAAAGCAATCTCTCTGTCTGTCTGTCTCTGTCTCTCTCTCTCTCTCTCTCTCTCTCTCTCTCCTGTGCAAGATTTTTGAAATGCTAGCTTTATCATATATATATATATATATATATATATAAATATATATATATATATATATATATATATATATATATATATATATATATATACACACACACACACACACACACACACACACACACACATACATTTGAATATATGTAAGTAGGCTGTTGGTCACAGTTGAGGCTGCAGCTTGTGAGAGTTCCACTTATGTCAGAAATGCATAACTGGGGGACAAGTATATGATATACTGGATAAAGTAATTATCTTAATCTTGAAAGATTTTGATGTCATTCAGAGATTACCTGATTTTCAGTTTATATAATCTGAGGGTAGCTAGATTAATGCTAGATTTAAGTCCAGCCTTTACAATTAGGCCAGGCTTGTTATGCTTGATGATACTTTATTTATTGATATACCAGTACAGTACTTATTTATGTATTTATACCACTCACTCAGTGTAGCGCTGCTCTCATGTGTCTGCCCATTCCTCTCCTCCCTCCATTCCTTCCTTCCTGTTCTGTCTTTCTTTACTTCATTCTTTCCTCATCCTTCTGCCTACGGGTGACTTTACACTTCCTCTTTTGTCTTTCTTTCCTTCATTCTTTCCTCTTCCTTCTGCCTATGGGTGACTTTACAATGAGTGACAAACCTAATGGTCTCCTGTACACCAGGAAACCATTTAGTATGCTGGGTGGTAACCATATAACCAAATTATGGCACCTGGTGGTTTAGTGGGTAATTACAGCGCTCCAATCAGATTGAGCTGAAGGTTTATATCCAAGGGATGGTTGGGGTTATTGCTCACATAATGCCACTCAGGGATGAGTGAGGCTGGTCACACTCATCTTAAATGTCAGGACCAAATTGCCTAGCCCAGGGATTCTACGCTCCTCATGGGGGAACGTACGATTAGATGATGGATGGATGAATGGATTTATTTTTATATACCTTAGTCTGTATACAGTTTTGCAGTTTATTCCGATCATTCCTTGTGATGTACAGTGATCCCTTGGTTATCACACACTCATTTATAGTGGCTTTTGTTATCACTGTAAGATGAAAAGTTGCACTCCTGCCATTAGTGCATATTATTCAGCTAAAGAACTGGTTTCTGTCGACTGATTTTTTTTTTTTTTTAATTTTTTTTTTTTATAGCTGCTTTGAGGGATTCAAAATGGGGCCCTACTTGATAAATTAATCCCAGGTGGTAGAGACCACTGTCTCCACCCCTCCCCTTAGA
Source organism: Coenobita brevimanus (assembly GCF_032717465.1). Taxonomy (NCBI): domain Eukaryota; kingdom Metazoa; phylum Arthropoda; class Malacostraca; order Decapoda; family Coenobitidae; genus Coenobita; species Coenobita brevimanus. The sequence continues at coordinate 53,026,546 of NC_136959.1, read as the reverse complement.
ACCCCCCTTCCTCAACCCTATCTTGGGTCTCTTTGTGGTACTTGTTTCTTCCCTTATTATTCATCACTTATTATTAACCTAACCATGCCTATCTGTGTTTCTGATACCTACCATAACAGTCTGTATGGTATGTATTTAGTGGGTGTAAATTGTTGTAAAAGGTCAGATTTGGGTTTATGAGTGGGATGCCTAATACTAATTACGATAAATACTGTAGGTTCTGTGCTTTCATAATTGCGCAGTTTCAGTATCGTGCACTAGTCTTGGTACCAGTTATGCATGATAACTAAGTGATCGCTGTATAAGTGTGCTGTATACAAAATTACTCAGTTTTTAATCATGTACCTGTAATTGTACTTTGAACTCTGCCTTGTCAGAAACAGGGAACAGCAGTTTTATCTGGAGCTCTTTAATTTGGAGACATTTTTATCTGAGCATTGATAAGCCTGTAGTGCTGATGTTGTTTTTACCATTCTCAGGTTCCCAGAAGTACATCTTGGATCAAGCACTGTACTTGACGTGAGTCTCATAATTTGTGGCAGTGAGACGAGGGTGCTGAAGCAAGTGTATATCCCACAGGTGCAAGAAATGCAGTTCACCATCAAAGAAGTAGTTGACCTTCCTCTAGCCTTGCATCCAGGCGAGAAATTTGGTATAAAACTTGAGTGTAAGGGAAAACTGATTGGTGAAGCATGGGGACTGTGCATCTTTGACTTCACTGATTTCCAGATCAGACGTCACATAAGTGCCTATGTCACTGATCCACACTTGGTTCATATAGGGCCAGTTTCACCACATATACCTTCCACAAGTCAAAATCTTCCAGTACCCCCAATAGAGAGTACCAAAGGTGTCATACTTGGTGAGAAGCCTTTTCGACCTCCCATGTTCCCCCCCATGTCCCATCCACATGCATGTGTGCCAGAATATCTTTGGGCTGCTGCAGCCAGAGGTAGAAAGGAGATATTAAATGTGGCTCGAATCCTAACTGACCCTCTGACTAAGGACAACCATAGAGAGAAATTTACCACACTCCTGCATCTGGAGGAAATAGAAGTAACACATCAGATGAGGCAGGTATGTGGCACAGGTTTGTTCCTTCATCTGTTGTAGCAACATTATCTGTATTAGAGGCTGGGGAGTGGACTTTCTGACCACCACATGGTGGTGGTCAGAATCAAGGTCCAAGTAAAATGGAGAAATAGAAGAAGGGAAGGATGGGAGGAAGGAGTAGATGCAAGGAGAGTGGAAAGGTTACAAGAGGATGAGAAAAAAGCAGAATATAAGAGAGAATGATTGGGTAAATATGAATTGGAGCAGATGGGGGATGTGGAAGGTGTGTGCAAGATATTCACAGAAGAAATATGTGCAGCATGTGTGAGGTGGTGTGTGGGGGTGAAGAGAAGATGAATGGGGGTGCAAAGAACAGCATCATGGAATGAAGAGGTGAGATAGGCTGTGGCAGAATAGAAGAAAGCATATAATGAATGGATGAGAAATAGGGGTATGGAAGAAGTTGAGAGACGGAAGAGAGCGTTATATGTTGAAAGGAAGAGAGAGGTGAAAAGATTAGTAAGATGAGAGTGGATGAGGAATTTGGAAGGAATTTGAGTGTAAAGTGGAGGGACTGTAAGAAAATGTTCTGGAAAGAGGTAAAGAGAGTTAGACAGGGTGGCAAAGAAGTTAGTAGGGGAGTAAAAGATAAAAATGGTAGATTACTAGTGGAGAAGGGAGAAAATGTGAGCATATGGAGAGAACATGTTTAGGAATTGATGAACACAGAGAATGATAGTAATGCAAGTATAAGTGGCTAGAGAATGGCTGGGAGAAGGAGGGAGGTGAGAAGAGAGGAAGAAATCAGTAGGATGGAAGTAGTGGAAGCAATGAAGAAAGTCTAAATGGGGAAAGCCCCAGGAATTGATGGAGTGTGTGGTGAAATGCTGAAGCATGGGCAGAGATAGTGGAATAGATGTGGAAGATGTGCAGATTGGCCTGGGAGGAAGGTAGAGTCCCGGGAGACTGGAAATCAGGTATAATTATTCCCTTGTATAAAAGGAAAAGGGAAAAAGAAGTGTGTGGTAATCATAGGGGCATTTGTCTTCTTAGTGTATTAGGAAAAGTATATGGTTGGATAGTTATTGACAGAGTTAGGGAAATAACAGAGGAATTAGTTCGAGAAGAACAGGGAGGTTTTAAGAAGGTAAGAGGTTGTGTAGATCAGATATTCATTCTTATATCTTTAGTCAAAAAGTTTCTAGAGAAGGGAAAGAAGTTGTATGCGGCCTTCATGGATTTGGAGAAAGCATATTACAGGGTGGATAGACAGAGATTGTGGAAAGTATTAAGATTATATGGAGTAGATGGGAAGTTGTTGAATGCTGTGAAGAGTATGTATGAGGGTGGTAAGGCTGCAGTGCATGCGGATGGTGAACTGAGTGAATTTTTCGATTTGAAGGTTGGGTTGAAGCAGGGTTTTGTCATGTCTCCATGGTTGTTCAATCTGTACATGGATGGGGTTATAAAAGAGATACAAGGTAGGGCAGTGGATGTTGGAGTGGCCCTAGAGAGAGAGGGCAGTGTTTGGACACTCCCTGTACTGTTGTTTGCAGATGATACTGTGTTGTTAAGTGAAGATGAAGGGGAGCTGCAAGGCTTGGTGGATGAATTTGGGAGTGTGTGTAAGAAACGGAATCTAAAGTTGAATGTAGGGAAGAGTAAAGTTATGGTTTTCAAGAGAAGTGAAGTCAGTGAATGTACAGTGAGGCTGGATGAGGAGGAAATGGAAAATGTGAGTACATTTAAGTACTTGGGGTAGTGTGATGAGTAAGGATGGAAGTTTAGAGGGTGAAGTGCTTGAAAGGGTACAGCAAGGAAGAAATGTTGTTGGTTCCTTGAAAGCAGTGATAAGATACAGGGAAGTGAGCATGGAAGTGAAAAGTTGCTACATGACAGTATTGTGATACTTCTCTAACATATGGAAGTGAAGCTTGGATGTTGTTGGAGGGACACAAGTCAAGAGTGAGAGCTGTGGAAATGAGTTACTGTATTTGAGAGGAGCATGTGGAGTCCCATGGAGAGACAGATTGACAAATGAGGATGTGAAGGAACATTGTGGTGTAGATGTGTATGTGATAGGAAGTGTTAGGAGAAACACATTGAGGTGGTTTGGCCATATGGAGAGGATGGCGACTGAGAGACTGATAAGGAGAGTGTATGTGAGTGAGGTGGAAGGGGGGGAGGGTGAGGGGGAAGCCAAGGATGAGATGGAGGGATGGAGTGGAGAAGTATATGAGAGAGGGGGGTGTGAGTTGGGAGCAGGGCAGTGAAATGGTGGGGGACAGCGACGTGGAGGTGATTTGTTTGTGGCCACCCCGTATGGAATTAAGGCTTTTGGCAGTAGGTAGATAGATAGATAGACATTATTTGTATTCATTTGTGTATCCATTATTGTAAAACTCTAATGTATCATTGAACCAAAAAGAGACATTATCTGTATTCATTTGCACATCCATTATTGTAAAACTCTAATATATCATTGAACCAGAAAGGAAGTAAAATTAGAATTATAGTGTTATAACTGGTGAAGTCAGATGATGCCATTGTGTAGAGTACATGGTTATTGGTCAAAGGTTTTCAAAAGCTCGGATTTTCAGGTAGCACCTCAGGGAACTTGCTCCGTAGTATAAGAAACATGTAAGTCCTACCTAGCCATCATGCAGAGACCTGGCTGTTGTACCTTCTTATGTTTTATAATTGCTTTTAAATACATCCATCCATCTAATCCTTTACTGTAAGTCCTACCCTGCCATCATGTGGTGACCTTGTTCACTCTGACAGGGAGAGTATGTTTTCACTCCTGTTTGTTTGTTTGTAAGTTTGCCTGTTAGTTGGATTACTCAAAAACTAAATGAGAGATTTGAACCAAATTTGGTGGGTAGATAGCCCATGTCCCAGGGAACAATTGATTAACTTTTGGGACTGATTGGGATCGTATTACAGATAGTGGATCTAGAGAACACTTTTTCAAAACCTTAATCAGTGATGAGAAAACCTAACCCATTATGAAGAGTGGTTTGGAAATTACGTTGCCCTTGTTGGAGAGATGTACTTCACTGAGTGCTCCTCTAGTTATTGTATCTTCTTATATTTTATCATCATTTTTAACTCTTAGCCGCCAGGGGTTTCCAGCCATCACCCACTCCTCCTTACGGGGGATTTCCGAGATTTTGGCAAAAATACCCTTACTTAAAAGCCTAATATCTGCCAAATTATACTAGCTAGAGAAGAAAATAAAGCACACAAGACTCACCAACTCTTCCTCTTTCCATGAAATTATCCCGAGGTCTCTAGGTGGTCTCGTCGATGAGTAAGGATGAGTTGAAGACGAGTGGTTTTACACGTTTGTTGGGCTGGATCCGAGCGCGCGCCACTGGCTGTGACCTTGGCCTCACTGGTTAGCGTTGGCAGCACTGACTGAAGTGGTGATTTTAACACTGCCCAGGCGTACTTGGATGGAATGTGGAAAATTCCACTCAATCCTCGTCTTTCCCTTACTCACTGTCGTAAGGATGAGTCATCACCCTGTCCATGTGGCTTCCCAAAGGGTTTTCCACCAGTTTCATAGTGCCATTATGCCCCGTAGGTGTATGGGAAAGGAAATATCGCTTTGTTTTTTTGTACTCACTTCTTCTGTCAATTATAATAATTTCTCTTTACATGGACACTTATTAATTGCACTTGACATCACAATTACGGGTTATTGCACTTTGACAAGTAAATGCTGTGGCTGTTTCACGCAATATCGTTGAGTATGAGGTAATTACTTGTACTAAAATTCAGACTGATTTATGCTAATCAGGGGCATCATGAAAATCTTATAAATGTTATACACAGCATACAAGGTAGGGTAGTGGATGTTGGAGTGGCCCTGGTGAGAGAGGATAGTGTTTGGAAACTCCCTGTACTGTTGTTTGCAGATGATACTGTGTTGTTGAGTGAAGACAAAGGGGAGCTGCAAGGCTTGGTGGATGAGTTTGGGAGAGTGTGTAAGAAACGGAATCTAAAGGTGAATGTAGGGAAGAGTAAAGTGATGGTCTTTGAGAGAGGTGAAGTTAGTGAATGTACAGCGAGGTTGGATGGTGAGGAATTGGAAAATGTGAGTACGTTTAAGTACTTGGGTAGTGTGATGAGTAAGGATGGAGGTTTGGAGGGTGAAGTGCTTGAAAGGGTACAGCAGGGAAGAAAGGTTGCTGGTTCTTTGAAAGCAGTGATAAGAAACAGGGAAGTGAGCATGGAAGTGAAAAAGTTACTACATGACAGTATTGTGATACCAACTCTAACGTACGGAAGTGAAGCTTGGACATTGTTGGAAGGACACAAGTCAAGAGTGAGAGCAGTGGAAATGAGTTATTTAAGAGGAGCCTGTGGAGTCATGTGGAGAGACAGGCTGACGAATGAAGATATAAAGGAGCGTTGTGGTGTGGATGTGGATGTGATAGGAAGCGTTATGAGAAACACACTGAGGTGGTTTGGCCATGTGGAGAGGATGGAGGGTGAAAGACTGACGAAGAGAGTGTATATGAGTGAGGTGGAGGGGGGAAGAGGGAGGGGGAGGCCGAGGATGAGATGGAGGGATGGGGTGGAGAGGTATATGAGAGAGGGGGGTGTGAGTTGGGAGCAGGGCAGTGAAATGGCAGGGGACAGGGCGACTTGGAGGCGATTTGTTTGTGGCCACCCCAAACGGGATTGAGGCGTCTGGCAATAGATAGATAGATAGATAGACATTATTTATACCTCACCACAAATACACTGATGCTCATATTCAGCACAATTTTCTTGAGCATCGAGTGAAATAATTTAGTTATAGCCAACCAGGTAATTTTCTTTCTGGCCAGCTCACAAGTGGTTTTCTTTCACGTAACAGGTAGGATACACTGATGCTCATATTCAGCACAGTTTTCCTGAAAATCGTGTGAAATAATTTTGTTATAGCCAACCAGGTAATTTTCTTTCTGGCCCACTCACAAGTGGTTTTCTTTCAGGTTACAGGTAGGCTGACTCAAGGTATTTCCAATAATTCTTTCACCATTATCCAATAAACAGTAACAATTACTGCATTACACTTGTAGAACTTATTATAAAACACTTATATCAAAGCTCTTACTATAAATCACGTATATTATCCAACATTTCACTTATTTATTAAAACACACACTTGTGCATTCCTGTATACTATTTACACTTTCCCACACACCTACTCATTAATCACACTTGGAGTGATACTCAGAAAAACATTTAGGGCATAGGGGGACCTTGCACTTTGCACATTGGTATGAGGTCTCTTTTCGTGCTGGGGGACGACGTTTGGTCGTGTTACAGATGTGGCATGGCCTGTAGACCTGACGACCTGCTGTGATACAGCGAATCTTTACCAGCCCATGCCACTAGAAATACTCAACACAGCTTAGCCTGTCCACTGTCACCGCTGTCTCCTGCCTAGCACATGGCACCTGTGCAATTGAATATTCTTCAAGGAGTTCACGTGCAAGCTCTCTCTCAAACTCTCGTAGAGAAAGAGAGAGGTTTCCTAACGAGATCCTTGAATAGTATGAAACTGTTCAGGATGGCAATATCTGGAAGGCATAAAAATGCCTTCTTGTACCGCCTGCAGAACTTATATAGGCAATCTACCTCACCAATTTGCATGTCCGATTTATCAACAAGCCGCATGTTGATATAATCGTTGACAACACCTGGCTTTACCACAGGTTCCCTGGTCCTTTTAATCTGTTTTTCCAGTTTCCACAAACACACCCTTGTGTACTGTAGATAACATGTTAACCCGTCTCTTGTCATCCCAGGGAAGGGCTAACATGTTGCCACATTTCTTGGTCAAAAAGGCTCCTTTCTCAGTATTTGCTGGAATTACAGGGAAATTCTTTCTGTTTGCCCTAACAGTTCCACAGGACCCAATACCGTGTTCAAGCAAATACTTGGTCAACGCCAGGGCACTGTAATAATTATTGGTATACAGAATATGGTACCTGTTGAAATACCTTTCAATGAGCACTTTCTTGACTGATGCTGAGAAACCTTGAGGATCGTCACTAGGTATATCGGTATCTGTTGCTGTATAAATTGTCACATCTAGCACATATCCAGTTTTGCAGTTGCAAAGGACAAAGAATTTGAGGCCAAAGCGATGGTGCTTTGACGGCACATACTGAATAAATGCCAGCCTGCACTTGAATAACACCAGCGACTCGTCAGTAACCATTTTCTGAAACGGATGAAAAACCCTGGCAAGTGACTCCTTGAGCATTGTTAAGATTGGTCTAATTTTTCACAACCTGTCATTCAGTGCAGGCTAGTAATTTCTATTGAAATGAAAGAACCTTAGGATGGCCAGATACCTGTCTCGGGCCATATACTTACCGAAGACAGATGTGCCCAAAAGTTCATCGGTTAACCAATAATCATGGAGCACATGTTTTCTTGCGTGCACCATCAACATGGTAAGGGTTAGCCACACAAACATCTCCCCCACCTCCACAGGTATCCAGTCACACAGGTGCATGCTCTCGCTGGCAGCCACGTCCAGCCACCGCACAGACATGGCCTAGTGGATATTTATTTCCTCCACCAGGTATTGCATGTTAGCAGTAGTGAAAATAGTCCTGAATATACTGCTAATAGTCCAGGGCCTGGGGTGGAAGCTCATCGTCCTGCACACCTGCTCTCTCCTTGTCGGACACCGGCTCAGATGGCTCAAAGCCGGCTTCATCTTCCCAAACATAGGTATCGACTCTACCCACACGTGGTACAGTCGGCCATCTGCTATGTGCAGGATGTTTTTTCTGCGCTCGTGCATGCCCACATACACGCCCACGGGCAGGGGGTGAGGGGGAAGGAGAGGGAGAGGTGTGAGAGGTGGGGCAGTGAGCAGGTGATGACTCACCTGACATGGGACTTGCCTGGGTAGAAGCTCAGTGCTGATATCACCATGTGGGGCCCATGTGGGAAATACCACTCCCAAAGGGCCCGGTTGTGGTGATTCCACCCTTGAGGTGCTAGGCTGAGGTGTTGGTGAGCGTTGTAGGGCAAGACATCGGCGAGCAGGTGGCGAGCGTGTAGGAGAGATGGCTCTTCAGTGTTTATTTTGCTGATGACTGCCAGCTCCACGCTCACCTGCTTGGTGTACTGGGTCATCTATCTCCTCCTCCTCAGTGAACTTGTCACTGTCAAAGGCCCTTCTCTTCTGCGGAGTTTGAGAACCTTCTTTGACGTCTGAGAGCAGCTAGGGGTCGAAGGGCAAGAGAGGTCGCTCTCCACATGGTAGCTTCTCTCCTCTGAGGACATGCTCTCACTAAGTGTCCATGAGGACGCAGTGTCGTCCAAAGCATGACCATTTGCACTATCACTTAGCCCTTTTCCTGGTACTAAGGGTAGAACTTTCGCAGGGGTCAATGAGGCGATCCGTCCTTGATGCGGTGTTGCGGAAACAGACGATAATGAAGAAGACATGGCTCCTCCCGCTACCAGTGCTGTGTACAGACTGAACCGTGCATCCGCAGGGAACCTGGGGGTCCTACCTACCCGGTGGGTATCATAAAAAATGGTCGCGAGTTCATAGGGTGGCGGGAAGGTGAGTGTGGTATACGCTGTCAGCTGGCAGTGCTCCGCACTCTGAATCGTGACGGCTATACACGTCAACCGGCAGTTAGGGGTTAAATTACTTTATTGCTGCCTGAGGAGCTTAGGGTTCCATGGCTAGGTTACTCACCCCAAACATTTAAGTCAAGAGTGATACCATTGCTTTTCCTCCTAGTGGCATTATATGAATATTTAATCCCAGCTGCCCCTCATATTTAAACCTTTATGAGTCATATCTGGTTAGAGGGCTGTCACCAACAGGGTGAGGTTGAGAACCAAGGAAATGATAGGAAGGGAGCAAGAGGTTTTAGGAAGGGGAGAAAGTGTGTAGACCAGATCTTTCCAAGATGTGTAATAGAACAGAGTTTAGAGAAAAGAAAGAACCTGTATGCTGCCATTTTGGATATAAAGAAAGCATTTTGCAGAATAGACAAATTAGGAATGTGGAAGGTGCTGAAACAGTATGGAGTAGATTGGATATTGTTAAAGAGTATGTATGATTCAGCATTGTATGTTAAGAGGAGCTAACTGAATTCTTTTATTTGAATGTTGATTGAAACAGATGTGTCATGTTTCCTTGGTTGTTTATAATTTCAAAATTTGTGAACTGTATTGCAGAAACATGGCTGTGTGAGGTTAAGGAAAATTCACTTAAGGGAAGAGAGTGACGGAAGAACTTTGTTGTACAGTATTTTGGAGGGTATGGTCGTTAGTATTGATATCCAGAGGACCATACGTAAATGAAAGTGTGTTGCTGCTAACACTGTCATACGAGAGTGAAACCTGGACAGTGAATGACAGAGGACTTTCTAGGTTACAGACTCTAGAACTGCAGGCACAAATAGGGTGGATGTTGTAAGTTATAGAGAAATACATAAGTGCATTATTTTGGAATTGAAAAAGAGTGATACAAGTCAGATGCAAAGTTCCTATACTGGTCCTGTAAGAAGAAATGCATTGGGATAAAGTGGATATATTCTGAAAATCTTTATAAATAAGATGCCTTGTAAAATGCTTGCAAGTGAGAGTGATTGAATACTGTTGGAAGAGGCAGATGATGATGATTGTGAATGTCAGGGGTAGGGCTGCGAGAGGCAGATTGAAAAAGTCCTGGAATGAGGTCGTGTGACCTCAAGGATTAGGGACTGAAGAGGGAGGTATCCAGTGATTGAGCTTTGTGGAGAGCCACCATGAGGTGACAAAAGCTAATGCATGCAAGCATGTTGGAGCCTTGATAAACAATACAATGATATGAATGAGGCAGACCTGTTATACAGCAGTATGGAAGAAGAGAGTGAACTATTACATTATTGGAATTATGAAGAGGAAGAGAAGTGTCTTGAAAGAGTGAGAGATGTATCTAAGAACAAAGAATCCTTGAGATGTGTTGTCATATCCATACTTTGTCAGAGTGTTCCCAGAAGAGAGCAAGACATAGAGGTGGTGGTGATGATGATCACCCAGTAAATGAAAAATCCTTACAGACTACAATTCAATTTTCGTATGCCATGAACAGCATGTGAGCCATGTGGAGGATAACTGTGCCTTACATTTCAGTTTGACATGCCACGAGCAGTATTTGAGTTCTGTGGAGAGTACCTGAGCCTTGATGTACCCGGTTTGGCAGAACGCCGTCCTTCTCTTGTGGTAGGGGATACTGTGGAAGCCCACCCTCCACATGACTCTTATTCAACCTCAACCCATACTACAGTTTACCAGGGATACATACATCAGGTTCTGCAGTCTAAGGTGTGCTTTTGAATAGGCTGAAATGTAACTAAAGGAAATTTCGCATATTAATATCACATCCTGACAGTTGTATCATTATATCTCCCAAGCTGAATATTACAGGAGTTAAAGAATAGGTTTTAGGATAAATTATTGTTTATGGAATCATTGTTGTGAAAGAATGTAGAGCTGGGTGAAGACTTGAATGAATATATAGGTGCACAATCCTTTTGGGATAAGGAGTGCATGGTGATGTAAGATATGGTATTATTAATGCTGAAGAATAGAGAATCCTCAAGCTCAGTATTGCAGTAAATATGATCATATTCAGCTCAGTGTTTGCAAATGAAACTATTTATATATGAATCTTGTGATTCTGTAAGCTATATTGATTATCTTCTGGTTAGGAACTCAGAATGGAAGCATGCAAAGGATCTTTTATGTGATTTAGTGGGGGAAGTGTGCCTCATAACACAGTGTGTGATACTTTCCTGAAATAAATCTGGGAAAAGAGAAGGGTATGAAGGAATTTGGGAAAAAAAGGAAAGGAGCAATTTTCATGGCCGAAAATCCATTTTTGATTTACAAGGAGCTAGTTTTGCAGGCACGTGAGGATGTGGAATGAAACTACTTACAGCACCACACAGGCATTGAAAGTGTTGATGAGGAGGATCATCATACTCAGAGAACCATAGAGTGGATGTAATACCACTTGCCTTCAGTTGAGAAGCTCTATGGGTTTATCAGTTATGGCTTGTTTGACATTACTCCACGGATAACCTCAGTTATATTGCTTCATGAAGTATGATGACCATCCCCCAGAGTCATCACCACGTGGTCAACCAGGTTTCTGATCAGATAAAACAAAACTAAATGAAACAAAAGCAAAATGAATGATATGTAGGAAAGGAGAGCACAAATGGTCCTGAACACTAACACAGAACTCTGAGCATTTGAACACAAGACGAACTCTATAGGAGCATTATCTATCTCTCTATCTATCTGTCTATAGTCAGATGCCATAATCCTGAAAGGGGTGGCCGTTTGTCTTTGAGTTAGATGTTTCATGGGAAGGGGCACAAATCCTCCGCAAACCCACTTGTTGACATGTAGGGAACATATATAGGTTGGTTATTTGGTTACCACCCACCATTGTAAATGGTTTTCTAGTTTACAGGAAACAGTTTATTTTGTCACTCAGTGTAAAGCCACCTGAAAAGGAAGGAAGCATATTGAAAAGTGACAAGAAAAGTGGGAGAAATGGAAAGAGCACAGAGCAGACACAGAAAAAGAATGATAAAGGTGAAGGAAGAATTTGGCAGCACTACACCAAGTGAGTGGATGATGGTCACCACCACCTACCACCACAGGAAGATAAAAATAAGCTAAAGTAGGGAGAGGTGACAGCTCTAGGGTTACTGCCTTACTGAAAGAGAAGGGTTCCCAGCATGTCTCACAAGAGAAACATGTAATATGAAACTCAGATGAATATTTACGAGAGAAGATGTTGATGACCCTTGGGGATGAGTATATCTATCTGTCTATCTATATATATCTATATATCTATCTATATATATATATATATATATATATATATATATATATATATATATATATACTGTATATATATATATATATATATATATATATATATATATATATATATATATATATATGTATATATATATATATATAAATATATTATATATATAGATAGATAGATGGATAGATAGATAGATAGATAGATATATAGATAGATAGATAGATAGATATCATCATCATCATCATCTTCATCATCATCATCATCCAGTCCTACATTGCCCCATGAGGAGCGTAGGAACCCGGGGCTAAGCAGTTGGTCCCAACATATAAGATGAGAGTGACCAGCCTCACTCATCCCTGAGTGGCCTTACATGAGCAATCAACCCCAACCATCCCTTGGATATAAACCTTCACCGGCTCAATCTGATTGGAGCACAATAATTACTCACTAAACCACCAGGCGCCAAAATTTGGTTATATGGTTGCCACCCAGTGTAGTAAATGGTTTCCTGGTGTACAGGAAACATTTGGCTTGTCACTCAGTGTAGAGTCACCCACAGGCACAAGGAAGAGGAAAGAATGAAGGAAAGAAAGACAGAAGAGGAAGTGTAAAGTTACCCATAGGCAGAAGGACAAGGAAAGAATGAAGTAAAGGAAGACAGAAGAGGATGGAAGGAAAGAAGGATGGAAGAGAGGAAAGGGCAGACACCCAAGAGCAGCACTACATCGAGTGAGTGGATAGTGAGCACCCCAACCTACCACATATATATATATAGAGAGAGAGAGAGAGAGAGAGAGAGATTATATATACATATATATATATATATATATATATATAGTTTTTGCTGTGTCCCCTTCTTCAGTAAGGGCTAAGGTGTTACCCCTGGATAGAGGACTATGGTCCTTGAAGCGTGTAATGCTTTATGACTAGATGCCCCTCCTGATGTCTACAATTGACCCTTGAGTGGACTAGAACCTCCGACCCTTCAATCAGAACGCTCTTACCCATTGAGCCATGGCTGCTACAATACATATACTGTATATACTGTATGTGTATATATATATATCTATATCCGTCCATCCATCCATCATCCAATCCTACATTACCCCATGAGGAGCATGGTAGCCCAGATATATATATATATATACAGTATATATATATCTGTCTGTCTATCTATCTATCTATCGCCAGACGCCACAATCCCGTTTGGGGTGGCCACAAATAAAACGCCTACACATCGCCTTGTACCCCGCCATTTCACTGCCCTGCTCCCAACTTACACCCCCCCCTCTCTCATATACCTCTCCACTCCATCCCTCCATCTCATCCTCGGCCTCCCTCTCCCTCTTCCCCCCTCCACCTCACTCACATACACTCTCTTCGTCAGTCTTTCACCCTCCATCCTCTCCACATGGCCAAACCACCTCAGTGTGTTCCTCATAACGCTTCCTATCACATCCACATCCACACCACAACACTCCTTTATATCCTCATTCGTCAGCCTGTCTCTCCATGTGACTCCACAGTCTATATATATATATATATATATATATATATATATACATTACATATATATATATATATATATATATATATATATATATATACATTACATATATATATTATACTGTATATACAGTAATCCCTTTAAGACCCGGATGTCCAAGTCCCGGGCATTTTGGGCTTGGGTCTTTGGACACTAAAAATGGCCAAAAAAGCGTAAAAATGAAAAAAAAAAAAAAGGGGCCTATATGTGTTCATTCCTACTTTAAAATTGCCGCGCAGTGACAGACAGCTGTGTTCTCGCGCGTAGTAGAGCACCCCTCCTTCCTCCCCTCCCCAGTTCCCTCCTAACTACCATCGTGACTACTCGCTTGTCGCCATGGCTGTCCCACGTTCTTGTTTTTGTGAATAAACTGTAATAGCTTGCCACTAGACCACATGGGAATTCACAGTGTTGTGCAGTGTTAGGAAATTGGAATTCAGAGTGCAAAGGATTAAGTGCAGAGCTCAACACTGACATATCACAACTGGCGTGGCACAAGTAAGAACAGAATGTGCAGTGTTAAACAATTATAATTCACAGTGCAAAGGATTCAGTGCAACACAACACTGGATTACTGTAAGTGCTTCAAGAGCACTTTCACCACTGTCAGAGCCTTAGGAGAGGCAGGTTAATCTTCGTGACGGCCACAGACGTGTTGTAAGTACCCTGTACACTGCCTAATACATTTCATACTCATTTCTAATTCCCCATTCTCTTGTTCCTTTTCATTTGTTTCATGCTTTCTGTCCCTTATTTGTGAATAGGGTCTTAAATAGGTGCTGTGCTTGTCCAGTAGGGAGTTATTTGGGTGGTTTTCAATGTTAGGTTGGGTTTGGGTCCATAAGTACCTGTCTATGGGGCATTTTCCCAAGTCCCGGACAAACCAAGTCCCAGAGATGCATTTGGCTCTATTACATCGGATCTTGGAGAGTTTACTGTGTAAAAATGGTAGATTACTAGTGGAGAAGGGAGAAAAAGCGAGCATATCGAGAGAACACTTTAAGGAATTGTTGAACATAGAGGATGTAAGTAATGCAAGTATAAGTGGCTGGGGAATGACTGGAAGAAGGAGGGAGGTGAGATGACAGGAAGAAATCAGTAGGATAGAAGTTGTGGAAGCAACGAAGAAAGTTAAATTGGGCAAAGCCCCAGGAATTGATGCAGTGTGTGGTGAAATGCTGAGGCATGCAGGAGAGATAGTAGTAGAATGGATGTGGAAGGTGTGCAGATTGGCTTGGGAGGAAGGTAGAGTTCCGGAGGATTGGAAGTCTGGTATAATTATTCCCTTGTACAAAGGAAAAGGGGAAAAGAAATGTGTGGTAAACATAGGGGCATTTGTCTTCCTAGTATAATAGGAAAAGTGTATGGTAGGATACTAATTGACAGAGTTTGAGAAAGAACAGAGGAATTAGTTGGAGAAGAACAGGGAGGCTTTAGGAAGGGAAGAGGTTGTGTAGATCAGAGGTTAATTCTTAGATCTTTAGTGGAAAAGTATCTAGAGATGGGAAAGAAGTTCTATGCGGCTTTCATGGAATTGGAGAAAGCATATGACAGGGTGGATAGACAAGGATTGTGGAAAGTATTAAGAATATATGGAGTAGATGGGAAGTTGTTGAATTCTGTGAAGAGTATGTATGATGGTGCTAAGGCTGCAGTGCGTGTGGATGGTGAACTGAGTGAATTTTTCTCTTTTTGAAGGTTGGGTTGAAACAGGGATGTGTCATGTCTCCATGGTTGTTCAATCTGTTCATGGATGGGGTAATAAAAGAGGTACAAGGTAGGGTAGTGGATGTTGGAGTGGCCCTGATGAGAGAGGATAGTGTTGGGAAACTCCCTGTACTGTTGTTTGCAGATGATACTGTGTTGTTGAGTGAAGACGAAGGGGAGCTGCAAGGCTTGGTGGATGAGTTTGGGAGAGTTTGTAAGAAACGGAGTCTAAAGGTGAATGTAGGGAAGAGTAAAGTAATGGTCTTTGAAAGAAGTTAAGTCAGTGAATGTACAGTGAGGTTGGATGGTGAGGAATTGGAAAATGTGAGTAAGTTTAAGTACTTGAGTAGTGTGATGAGTAAGGATGGAGGTTTGGAGGGTGAAGTGCTTGAAAGGGTACAGCAGGGAAGAAAGGTTGCTGGTTCCTTGAAAGCAGTGATAAGAAGCAGGGAACTGAGCATCGAAGTGAAAAAGTTACCACATGACAGTATTGTGATACCAACTCTAACGTATGGAAGTGAAGTGTGGACATTGTTGGACGGGCATAAGTCAAGAGTGAGAGCAGTGGAAATGAGTTATTTAAGAGGAGTCTGTGGAGTCCCATGGAGAGACAGGCTGACAAATGAGGATATAAAGGAGCGTTGTGATGTGGATGTGGATGTGATAAGGAGCGTTAGGAGGAATACACTGAGGTGGTTTGGCCATGTGGAGAGGATGGAGGGTGAAAAACTGACAAAGAGTGTATGTGAGTGAGGTGGAGGGGGGGAGAGGGAGGGGGAGGCCGAGGATGAGATGGAGGGATGGGGTGGAGAGGTATATGAGAGAGGGGGGTGTGAGTTGGGAGCAGGGCAGTGATATGGTGGGGGACACCTTCCCTTCCTAAAGCCTCCCTGTTCTTCTCCAACTAATTCCTCTGTTCTTTCCCTAACTCTGTCAATAAGTATCCTACCATACACTTTTCCTATTATACTGAGAAGACAAATGCCCCTATGATTACCACACACTTCTTTTTCCCCTTTCCCTTTGTGCAAGGGAATAATAATACCTGACTTCCAATCCTCTGGAACTCTACCTTCCTCCCAGGCCAATCTGCACATCTTCCACAATCATTCTACTACTATCTCTCCCCTATGCTTCAACATTTCACCACACACTCCATCAATTCCTGGGGCTTTCCCCAATTTAACTTTCTTCATTGCTTCCACAACTTCTATCCAACTGATTTCTTCCTGTCTTCTCACCTCCTTCCTTCTCCCAGCCACTTATACTCGCATCACTTCCATCCTTTATGTTCAACAATTCCGTAAAGTGTTCTCTCCATGTGCTCACTTTTTCTCCCTTCTCCACTAGCAATCTACCATTTTTATCTTTCACTCCCCTGCTAAATTCACTTCCACCCTGTCTTACTCTCTTCACCTCTTTCCAGAACATATTCTTACAGTTCCTCCACTTTACACTCAAAATAATTATAATAATAATAATAATAATAATAATACAGTAATAAGTTAATTCGGTTATGCAACCAAGGATAGCCCAATAAGGCCTCTGCAGTGTATTTTCATTGGGGCCCTTCTTATTACCCTATCCACTTGCTCAAGGGTGATAGTAACCACCTGCTTCGTCAGTGAACCTTTTCACATCTCGAGCACGGCATGAACCTCCTTCTTAACAGATGTCAGATGAGAATGTTACTACTGAGCTAGTGAGTAGCTGACATTGGGCCAGAGCAACCAACAATACCGCATCAACACAGGCAAACATCCCCATGTTAGTAAACTCCCAGAAGCTGTTAGGAGCGACTGTGAAATCCAAAGATGCTTTTGGTTCAGGCCTGACTGAAAGGTTAGGGGCAGCTGTGAAAATGGCCCCCTTGCTTCCACAAGTAGCTGGTGTAGAATGGGCGGAAGTCATTGCACATCAGTTAGCTTTATCAGGGTAACATGAGATAGGGAAATTACCCTCAACTTCTTATAATCATCACACCCATTTTGCACTGAGCTGCTGCCAAAGGACTTCAGTAAAGAAAGGTACCAGTTGTTAATTCTTTGGTCGTTGAAGCAAGAGGAAGGGACACTTTGTGTGAGAACACTGTCCACTTAGTGTTCAAGTATTACAGTGTATTTTGCTAATATTTTTCTGACTGGAAATAAGGAATGATGTTTTTTTCACAAAGAATGCTGTGACATTTAATAACCGGAAGTAAAGTGTGCAGTGTTTAGGATTCACTTTTTAAGAGTTATGTTTATACTTTACATTTTGATACATGCATCAGTCGTCACTTTTCATCATCTCCACCAGGTACTACTCAAGTTCCATCCAGGGTTTCACAACCAGTATCATGGTGAAGATTACGCAGTTCGCTTCAACTTTAATCGCACTTCACTGCGTCGCTGCCACTCTGCACTAAACTTTGCCATGTCACAACTTGGTCCAGATGTCTTGTTCCCTGTTAAACTGAAATTCCAGCTACCTCAGGTCTGTTATGTCGATTCTGAAGCCCCAGTGCCACCAAGAGCAGGGAAGGACATTAAGTGCAGAAATGTGAAATTAAGCCAGATAAATGAACATAAGGAAGCATCAGATGAAAATAAAATTTTGAGTTTAGATTGTAATTCAGATCATAATAGTAGATTTAAAAGTAGACTATTAAGAAATGATCCGAAGTGTGAAAAAAACTTAGTAAGGAAGCCTGAATCAGTGCCAGAAACAAATAATATTTTAGAAGTTTATCAGAATGATGACAGAAGACAAGGCAGTATGCATGTTGAAAAAGATGTGGATATTGAACATATACTCAGCAAGAGAAAATTCCAAAGAAACACTGATAGCCTCTCAAATAACAATGAAAAAATTCTCATTCATGCCAGTGTGGGAACAAACTCATGCAAACAGCCATTGCAAAAGCACAAGCAAAATTCAACACCTCCAAGAATTCCAGTGGTGACAAGGTTGTTTGGTGTCCAATCCTCTATTTCTTGTGCCAGTTCTGTATGCATGAGTGATGAGGAAACAGAGAGAAGCCAAAATCAGACTTCCTTTCTTGTGAATCCTATAATAAAAACTTGCAACAAAGAGAATTTGAAAAAGGAGAATTCAGAACTGAAGCATTTGCCTGTGGAAACCATTAAGATTAAAAAGTGCAGCTCAATCACATTAGATACTAAAGTCAGAAATGATGGCAGTAATTTGGATAATGAGAATAATTTGAAGCAATTATTGAAAGTGAATAAGATCTTAACCACTCCTTTAGAGGTGACTAATAGCAAGACAGATACATTGATAAATAACTGCACAGACAAATGCAGTGCTCACCAAAGTGTGAATTTCAGTGGCACAAAACTCTTCGTTCCTAGGTCTCTGGAACTTGCTTGCTATAGAAAAGTAGCTACAAAAGAAGTGGAACTTAAAGAGAAGCGAGGCATTACCACATCAGAAAGAAAGAAGATAAAAAAACAGCAAGAATTCATTGAAAACAATGATGGTAAACTAGAAATCAGTGGTCAGATGAGGAACCCTGTTTCAGTAGTTCAGGAAAAGAAAAAACGGGATATCATGTGCCATAGAAAAGAAGCAAAGAACAGATATGTTATTCCAGTTCTACCAGTACATCATAATCAGGAAAGAGGTAAGATTGTTTACTGAGAAAGTAAGAATGTGGTGTAGTTTTATATCTTGAAAGTTACAGTACTGTTTCATCATGTTACCATCATCATCATAGATTCATGTGGGATGTGGGGGATTAGGAGAAATAGAAGCTCAAGATTGCTTCCTTTCCCATCTCTGTTGTAGGGGATAGCTACCAGAACATTAAGGTTGATGCAGCAGATACAGTTATTCCTTCATGTTGTACTGTACCTTAAAGGCAAATAGGTAGCTTCATTGTCAGACCAGCAGACATATGATTTAAAGATTGGACATCAAAATGTTTCTCAGGGTAACTATGTTGGGACTTCCCTGGTTTCCTTATATCTTTCCAAAACCAGCTTGGTGAGGTTTGCTTTTCCTCCTCCTGCAAGTAATGTCTGTCCAAAACAAGCATGGTGAGGTTTGATTTTACAGGTACCAAACCCTGTGGGAAACTTAGGTGCATAACTTTTAGCATATCTAGATTTTACTAGATGCCTAATATGCAACTAAGAGAGGGTATTAAAATCCATCCATCCATCCATCATCCAGTCCTATGTTGCCCCATGAGGAGCAGAGGAGCCCGGGGTTAGGCAAGTTGATTCTGACGTTTAAGATAAGAGTGACCAGCCTCACTCATCCCTGAGTGATATTATGTGAGCAGTAAACCCCAACCACTCCTTGGAGGGTATTGAAACACATATATAATTATATACCATACCATAATCAAATACCCTCTCTAAAAATTATGCATATTGATTGGACATTTGTTCCCCTATCCGTACCTTACTCAGTCCTAGGGTTGGAAAACAGGTATGGATGATGATGATGATGATGATGACATAGCTGCATAAACAGTAGTAAAGTTGTGTTGTCAGGCATTCCCAGCTTTGTAGGCATGCTGCTGGAGAGAGAGAGAGAGAGAGAGAGAGGGAGAGAGAGAAAGAGAGAGATTTCTTCATAACTTGTATGATACAGTTGTTAATGTTCCTTGACAATGCAAAATTTAGTACCATGTGCATCTAAAGAAATGGTAATGAAGCTGTAAATGAGAGAGAGATAATGTATACATAAGCAATTAGACATTTAACTACAAATCCTGACTTATTGCAGCTTTTAAGTCCAGACCTACCCTCCCAGTTCTTACGTTCTTCAACAAAACTCTTAACCGAGAACAAAGGTTAGCAGTGCGAAGAATCTTACAGGGAACCACTCGTCCACTGCCTTACGTTATCTTTGGACCTCCAGGAACTGGCAAGACTGTTACATTAGTCGAGGCCACATTACAGATACTCACCCTCATGCCGGATAGTAGGTAGGTAGTACTTTTAGCTGCAGTGTCATGTCAACAGTGGTTTTCAGATAGCATAATTTTGTATACTGGGTATTTGTTGCAGTTGAAAGAGAAGGAGAGAGAGAGAGAGAGAGAGAAACATATTCTTCGCTATATGTTTGGGAAGTGTATCTGCACACAGAGATAGCCTGATTATCCAGGTTACATGATTGAAGGGTTGTCCAAATAGTCCGAAATCACAATTAATCCAGTGGAAACAAAACACAAGTACTGTTAAACTGATTTATTCACCGGTAAATGTAGCTACACTTTAACCCCTAAACCGCGGGGTTGTTTTGGCGTGACTTGCGTGTCTCGCGGGCATATTCACATTCCGACAGACTCTCTAAAAATATTTGCCAAAAATCAGTTATTAGTCCTAGAATATTAAAATTACATACGTATATGGCACATACCTTCAGCTTTCTCCTGGGATGTTTGTTGAGCCTTCGTCGAGTACCATAGGACTTGTGGAGACCTCTGAAGTTGGTTAACGAAGTCTCCACTTTACACTTCCCGACAACCCGTAGTATGATTATCACAGCCTGATATTATCACTAGAAACACTATTCTATGATTTTCAAATAGTTTGGAATCCATACTCCAAAAAAAAAAAAAAACTGTGACATCAATGAAAATTATGAGCGTGTTATGACCTTCCCACTTGCTCTCGTTCACCGCTGGTGTTCTGTCATTTATTATTAAAAAAACATTTACACTTTATATTTCAGTTGCTATATAACACTTATATACTGTATATCTGCAGTCTTTATCCATAAGTTTCCTTCAGTAATAGTAGTTTATTGTCACTAGGCATTCAGTTTCTCTTTCAGTAGAATACGTAGCATTCACTTTCACGTCCTGTATACTAGCGTTGAGAGCGAATCTGTCACTTTCACTTCCACTTTCATAATTCATTGTATTCATACATGCTAGAGTGAAACTTTCACTTTCATTACTCCTAGTATAAATACTCGTATTCTTATATTACTACTCATTTACATTTCTATTTACATCCTCTATTTTATTTACATTATTTACATTTCTATTTTATTTACACTATGTTATGCACTGTCACTTGCAGTAACTTATAAAACTGTTTTCCACTGTTCTGTTATATTTACATTCATTGCTTTCACTTGCTGTTTACACATTATTTACATTTCCACTTTCACTGTTTTACTCACCAGAAAGATCGTAGTCACTGTCCATCATTTTCATTGATAAATTAGCCAGTTCACATTCCACAGCAGTCACTTAGCCCTTTACCCCTTTCCACACGAGGTTTAGTAGGGGGTAGAGGTCACAGGGCCCTTTGCATGGGGCTAAAAAGTGGCGGAATTGGACAGGCGCGAATCCGACATGGTTTCACCTTGAAAGACGACAGTAAACTGAATATAGTGTGGTGGCCTAAGGGGAGTACAATGCTGCCAGTGTCAGCATGGTGACAGCTGCTAATATATATGCTATGAAATGATTGGCAGGAAATCTAGACAATACATAATAAATTAGGTAGTTCCAGGTGAATGTAAATATCACTTGGGCTTCTCCCTTCCTTTCTTTTATATATTTTTATTACGAGAATAGATTATGCGGCATATTTCAAGGGGAAATAAACGGCGAAAATTAGCGAACGAGTGCACATGAGGTGTTGTCAGGTGATAATTAGCCAATTCCAGGTGCATGGCACTATCACTTACCGTATTTCTTTTTTGTATATATTATTAGGTATAAGAACAGGGCATAGGGCTTATTTCAATGGATGAAATCAGTGGCATATTCCAGGGAGGATTTACTTAGCGCAGCACTGCCGGTCAGATGAGAGAAGGTAATGGAGGGGAGGTAGAGAGGGGCTAAATTGTCAACAATGGATGGTAGTACAGATGAGATTAGAAGTGCTGACTAGTGTTGGACATTGGCAGTACTGATAGATGATACAAGGCACCACTTGAAAGCCCGGGCGAATTCAAAATAACACAGAATCACAAAAGTGACGCCCCGCGGTATGATTCCTTGCTCCAAGCGTCACGAAAGTGATGCCCCGAGGTTAAGGGGTTAAGCAGCAGAAAGACCTTTCCAATTCATTTCGTGTTCCTCCAGCTTGTTTCTGTATTTTTTTTATTATTTTCAGTTTAGTAAATTACTTTTTCTTGCTGGAAAATTTCCTCCCTGTAGCAGTAGTAGCAGTAGTTGTTCCCTTGTCAGTCTGGCAGAACAGCCCCGAGTCCCTAAGGAAGGCCACGGCTGAGACCGGGCTTTCCCACAGAGCTCTCAAGGAGTGTATGTTGTGTTTTTGGCATAGGTAATTGTGTGCAATGCAGTCTTCCATAATGTGCTTAATAGTATGGGGTGCTGTGTTACATCCTGGACAGGCATCAGCAACGGAGTCATCCAGCCTCTTCTGGTAACTTAAGAGCGCTGGATGATGTCCACATCTCAGCCTGGCCAGGTGGACCATGTCCTCACGAGGGAGATAAGATTCAGAAGGGTGGATGTCAGGAGGCCGTGCATGCAGCTGTGTGTTGTCTTTAAGTGACTGAATGGAGCGGCGAGTGATTTGAGTATGGATGTGTCTCTGGAAGCTGGTCTGAGGCAGGCCAGGGGGGAGAGATGACAGTATTTGTGCATAATATTGTGTGCTGGGTTTTGTTTTGATGTTCCTTGGTGTGTGTGGATGTGCTGCCATGTAGTGTAGTGGATGTTGTGGGTTTCTGGAGGCTACAGTGAGAATTTGGGTACCTCTCATGTCTAGATGATCCTTGACTTTGAGGACTTTGGTTTCTTGATGTAGGTGGTCTGTGGGTGTAATAGCTGTGCAGCCTGTGATTATTTTTAGGGCCTTGTTCTGTATGGTCTGTAGAGTGTTGTTGTGTGTTTTAGTGAGGTTAAAAGCCCAAGCAGGGTTTGCATAATTCATCACTGAACGTATATATTGTTTGTATACTGTGATGGTGGTTTCTTTGTTGTGTCCAAATGTTGTATGGGCCCGTGACCTCAAGGCATTAAGTCTTGGTGTTAATTTATCTTTAATGTTTGTGATGTGTTGTTTAAATGACACTGATGTATTATATGTTACACCAAGGATTTTCAGTGTGTGTGTGTGTGTGTGTGTGTGTGTGTGTGTGTGTGTGTGTGTGTGTGTGTGTGTGTGTGTGTGTGGTAGGGGAGTGTTGTTTATGGTGAGGTGTGGAATGTGACTGTATTCTGCTGTCCAGTTTGTGAGAAGGGTCACTGGGCTATTTTGAGCCTGTTTGTGGTGAACCATTCTTGTAGTGTGTTGAGGTAAGGTTGGAGAATGTGTGCAGCTGTGTGTGCATTTTGGTGTGTACATGTAAGTGTTATGTTGTTTGCATAAGAAGCTATGTGTATCTGTGGTGTGTGGGGTGTGGGTATGTCGTGCATGTATAGGTTAAAGAGTGTAGGGGACAAAACAGACCCTCCCTGTTATTATCGGCACGTTCCTTAAGCTGTACCTTCAGTTTCCAGCGCAGTGGAAGAAACTCAGCAAAGTCATAGGTGGATTTCGTTTCTCAATTTCCCAGCTGGAGGTTAGGTTAAATTATTAGGTACAGTTAAGCTAGGTTAGGCCAGCTTTAGTGAAACGCTTATGTTAGAAGAGTCCCTTCCATCATTTCATTAATGAATCAAATAAGAGTTGTCACAGCAGAACTAAAATCAATGGGGAAAAAAATTTAACAAGAAATGTTTATTTACCAACCCAGAAATAATCAGAAAAATATAACAGTATTAGGAAGAACTGATTTGGTAAGGTGCTCTTACTGCTTAAGGTAAAACTTATGTTTAGCCCCCACAATGGCCATGAGTTCAGAAATTTGCATGCTTCAGTGGCTGACCTTGGGACCATTTTTTTTTTTTTTTTTTTTTTTTTTTTTTACAGATATGAAAAGACTCGTCTGGAGCACTTTCCCCCTCCCCCCCAAACCCATCTTGTGATTTGCTTTGCTTTGTCAAAGAACTAATAAAATTACGACATGTTACAGTAACACGTAAACATATCACCGAAAACATCTGGGATGAAGTCACCTCCTGACTGTGTGGGATGGTAGAGTAAGGTTGTGTAAACATACCAGTGACCTTCGTTCCCTTCCCATAACTGTTTGCAGTTTTTTATAGCTCACCCTAACTCAGCCTTAGACACCGGTACAGTAAAGTGTAGTCTGAGGCCGGCAGCAACGAAGGGATTAATGGAGTACATTATTGTTTGTATCAGTACTCACACTTTCACACATACACATAAGAACGAACAAAAGAATGAGCAATTAATGCGCACTTAATTTTAAGGAACAGAAATAATTGTATGCATAGTCGGTCCGAAATGTGTTGGGAAGCGCGATATCGAACAAAGAATGTGGAACTGAATGCTAACTTACAAGAACTAATGGGATGAAAGAGTAATTTTTTTCTGATTAGCAGACGTTTTTGTTCCATTTCGTTCCCTAAAATTGTGAAACTCATAAATTTTCGTCTAGGCATACAGCCTAAAGACTTTACCAAGTCAGTTCATATTCCTCTAGGTTGTTTTCTGTATTTTTCTGACGATTTTGAGGAGGGTACATTACATTCCCTTGTGAAAGATTTCCTCCCTTATTATCATCACGTTCCTTAAGCTGTACCTACGATTGTTTCCGGCATAATGGAAGAAACTAACTCAGCGTAGTCAAAGGTGCGTTTCATTTCTCAATTCCCGAACTGGAGCCCTGGTTAGATTAGGTCAGGTTAGGTTAAATTATTAGGCAGTTAAGCTAGGTTAGGTTAGGTTAGATTATCAGTCGCCACACCAAATTTCACCCCACCACCCTTGTGATCGAGTTGTGTGCAGGAGGTGTGGGTGGGGGGGTAGATTCACACCCTTTTACCCGTGGCTCACTTGCTAACACTTGGATGCCTGTTCTGGAGCTATCGTATGGATAATGTTAAGTATTCCTGTACCACTGAACCATTTGGTCACGGCCCAGATATACCAAAACCTGGATAATCCGAACCTGGATAATCAAGTTTTCACTGTATTTGATCATAGTATGTAGTAATTGAATGTATATCAGTCAGTTTATAAATGGATTCATTGGAGATGTATTTTCTGAAGAGAAAAGTAAAGTGTGGAAGTGAGTCATTACAGTATTTGTAAGCCTGTCACAGTGTAGTGCCTAATAGGTTCAACTCTTTTCTTGGAATTGCCATGTTTTGGGATGTATTTTGTTCAGAAGAAAAAATTAATATTGATAGACTGCTGTTGGCAGGGGTCCTAACATTCCATGGACCTGCTCTTGGTACTCAACTGTGATCAGACAATCCCATGCATTGATTAGTATCCTGGTGCTTGTTGATTGTCTGCTGTTTGTTTTCATCTTCTGAATGCTGTGTTTATTAATGGGCATTTTTTGGGCATTTTAGCATGTGTGTGCTTTCATTTCTCCCACAGGTTTCTGAAACAGGCACAAATGCAAGAACAAGGCTAGAACTGGACTTGGGGTAAGTAGGTCCTGAGCCAGGCTTAAGACATCCCTACAAAAAAATAATATGGAAAATGAAGACTTTAGCCACTCACAAGCCATGTCAAGGCTCTCAAACTCATGCTGCCTCTAACTGGGCTTGAGCAGGACATGAGTGTTGTGAACCTAGTAGCACTGGATTTTTAGAAAACAAGTATTTGATATCTGTACAAAATATTTGGCCATCAGGAATATGCAGTACATAGCCCATGCACTGTTCAGATTTTATAAATTTACTGCAATAATTTTCGCACCTTATGATAACATTACTTTTTTGAGTTGACGTCACTCATACTTTGCATTACATGTTGGCATCAGTATTATGAGGGCAACTAGGCTATGAATTATGAAATTACTTTCTTGTGCACGGTTCTGTGTGATTACAGTATTATTAACATGTAGCCTGTTATACAGCTTTTGTATTGTCCAGTATATATAGTTTGTAATTTGAGGATAAAAGATACCTGTACCCTATTATTGAAAATTCTTTGTAGTTCATCACCACTTGCAAAATTGTATGTAGGCTGGCTTACATTTGTAAACTGATTCAAAATTCTCGTAGCCTTTTGAACGCGTTATAATTTATGCCTTGTTCTGCCCTCTTTTTCTTTTCTTTTCACCCACCACAATTTGGTGTTAATTTACTGAGTT
This sequence comes from Coenobita brevimanus, assembly GCF_032717465.1. Lineage (NCBI taxonomy): Eukaryota > Metazoa > Arthropoda > Malacostraca > Decapoda > Coenobitidae > Coenobita > Coenobita brevimanus. Next base: position 53,000,252 of record NC_136959.1, on the reverse strand, counting down.
TAATGGAACCAGCAGTTATGAAGAGCATTGCAAATGTTGTATTGATATTTTCTTTATTTCAGGATCCTTATAGTAACACCTTCAAACAGTGCATCTGACTTGGTTGCAGAACGTCTGATAACATCAGGGAACCTTGGCCCCACAGATTTGCTACGCCTCAATGCTTATCAGGTCTGATTGCTGGTAACTTCACACTCTGTAAATTCTGTTGCAACACTCATGTGAGCAGTAGCCTGGAGGTATAATGTTTTACTCAGCATGTCTGTGTTTACCTAGTTGTAAATCAGCTGCATTATACAAACGTGGGTTATGCTTATTTTGTCTTCTTTCCATATCATCTTGTATTCAGCCTAGTTTTAAACATAAAGATGTTCTTTGTTCATATTGTTAAGTGTGGCTGATAAAATTTCTTGTATTCATATGAGTTATTCAGAGCATTTATTACCTGTCCCCTACCCGGACAGGCCCAGGGATGGGTATTGTTTTCTCTCAGTTTATCTGTCTGTCTGTCTGTTTGTTTGTTTGTGTGTTTGTTTGTCATGTGTGTGTGTGTGTGTCTGTCTTTAACTTTATGCGAAAACTACTAGTGCGATTTTGACTCAAAGTACAGGGATGATAGGCTATGACTTTCTGATCACCTGATTAAATTTGGGCCAATCTGGGCCAAGGCCTAGGCTGTAGGCCTCCAAAATGTATGTTAAAAAAAATCGACATAACTCCTTTCAAATTCATCATATCGACGTGAAACCAAAACCTAACGGTGCATCTTTCAAATCTGCATCCTACATCATGCCTCATTATATCAGGGGGATCACCCCTCAGTTAGTGGTAGGGGGGTAATTGTCAGGTGGATCGGGCCTAAAATTTCAAATGGGCATAAAATCGTCAATTTTCACCCGATTTACTCCAAATTTGCCATGTGAGATCTTTGACTAGATATCCTGTTGTGTTATATGTCAACACTAAAATGACAACCAGGGACGGGTTTGCTGTACCTTGGCACCACTTCTTGTTATTTACTTGTAACATCATGCTTAGCCCTTGTGTGAATAGAGAAGAGTTTTATAAATATCCAAACCGTGGGAAAGAGTGGCTGACTTATTGCATGTTGTTGCTTGTTGGAGTGTTATATCATGAGGAGAAATTTACCAGTAAGAGTTTTCCATCACTGTGACTGCTATGTAGTTCTCAGCCTTACAGATGCTTAAGCTAATGGACTCATCAGTTTTAGAATCTTCCATACCCCTTAGTGTTGCAATTAGAACTACCTTCCTGTATTTGCCAGTGTCAATTTCAGCCTTATTGATGAGATGCTGTTTTGCCTTTTGTGCTTCTGGTAGGTTATATAATGGCCGGGGTGTCTGTTTTCAGGTTGAGTTAGTGACAAGTTTTAACTGAGGGGTTGTGTGCTCTGATTTGGGACTTTGTATATACGATTTTGTAGTGAATATCTGCCACGTGAGTAAATGTTTAGTAATTAAGAGCATCATCACATGATCTGCATATTAGGTTGTACTTCATAATATTAAAATTATTTGATCTATAAGAATTGCTGATTTTGAGTCACTCTTGTTATTCCTGCTGATGTCATCCATTCTATTCAAGTGTCAAGAGTGTGTATCATTTTTTTTTTTTTTTTTTTTTTTTAATAGAACAGAGGAAAGAAAAAGAAATGAATTTGAAAAAATAATCCATACAGCAGATTACTGGTGTCCTCTGTTCATAAAATACCTGTATCAGTTAGACTTGAACAGCTGTGGGTTGAAGTTTGGTGGGAAACAACTCTGGGGAAGCAAGTTAATTTTATAGTTTTTGTTGTGCCCACCAGTGGTTTAGCAATGTTTCAGTGTTCTAGTTTACCTTTATTAGTAATGTTTGAAACCTTAGGATCATATCTGCAGGTCTTAGTTTGTTGAACCTGTTTGATTCAGTTCTTTTAACTTAATGTTAGTGTTAAGTAAAATTTTTTTAATTGCCTGTTTCATTCCCACTGTTTATTGTTGCTATTTCCTTAGACTTTATTAATATTTTCTCCCTTTTTGAGCTTACAACATGGTTTGGTTAATCCCCCCTTTGACTCTATGCGCACTTTTCCTTAATCTACACGCAGTCAGATAGGCCTGTGGCCCCCAGCTTACCATAACGAAGTGGCAACCTCCTGCCAGGATGGTCAGTACTAGGTTTTGTAGAATTATGCATGTTTGTGTAAACTGTCATATTCCCAGAGTGCTTTACATTTATTTGTTGGAGTGCAAAGCTTTAGCTGTCATGGAGTACATTACCTCCAACTCTGCCACTATCCCTCTCCATACTGTTTCGGAGGAGGATACCCATCCTCATGTAAATTTCTCACCTGTGCTTGAGGGTGTTGTAAAGTTGGAGCTTCATTCCACTTGACATAGTCTAGAAGATAGGTGTTCCCCTTTCCCTAATACTGTACATATTTCCAGGATGTCAGGGTTGAGCAAGCTAAGTGGGAACATGAGGCTCAGATAGAGTGGATGAAGTTAGAGTTAAACATAGGAAAGTTAGAGCAGCAGAAGCTAGGGCAGTAGACAAAGTTAGAGCAGGCCAGGGAACAGACAAAGATAAAACAGGCAAAGTTAGAGCAATAGACAAAGTTAAAACAAATGAATCTTTACCTTGAGTACCATATGAGATCCTTAGAAGGCCAGACAAATTCTTCCCATTCTTTCTTAGGTTTCATTCCTATTGATCCCACTAAATTAGTAACTCCTCTTGATGAGACACTTGTTTTGGAGCTCTTCTCACGCATCAAAAAAATTTTCTGTTGGGAATAAGTGGCCTATAAGACCAATGGCCTACTCTAGTTCGTACTGTACTTAAAGGCAAGACTCTTAGAGTATTTCTATCTATCTATCTATCTATAGCCCGACGCCCTAATCCCGCAAAGGGTGGCCGCAGACAAAACGCCTCCAAGTCTCTCTGTCACCCACCATTTGACTCCCCTCCCCCCAACTCACCCCCCCCTCCCTCATATACCTCTCAACTCATCCCTCCACCTCATCCTCGGTCTACCCCTCCCTCTCCCTCCCTCCACCTCATCCTCGGTCTACCCCTCCCTCTCCCTCCCTCCACCTCACCTACATACACCCTCTTAGTCAGTCTTTCATTCTCCATTCCCTCCACATGTCCAAACCACCTCAGTGTATTTCTCCTAATCTTTTCAACCACATCCACATCTACCTCACAACGTTCCTTCACTTCTTCATTCGTATTTGAAAGTTTAAATTTTGAAGAGTGCTTAGATTATGAAATTTTGAAGAGTTCAGTTTTATATGCTTGTGAACTAAGACCTGACACATACTGTCAGCGGTTTAGGAATGCTAAGAAGCTCCTTCAGGAGTCTTATTTAGAATTTGCTGGATATGTGACTGGCACCTTCCAAATGTAGATTCATAGTGAAAGTGTGGCAAATTGTGATAACCCTAGCTGCACTAGGTTGAGGAATATTGTAATCCTTGAGAATTTCATGGATAAATTAGACAGTGAATTAAGGATTCATTTATAAGACAAGAAAGGTAGAACAGTCTCTGAAGCAGTTGTCACTATTGATAATGTATTGCACAAATATGGCAGTAAACCTAGGGAATTCTCTAGGAATTTCCTCTCTAGGAAGTATACCCCTCAGTTAAGTAACCAACACTCGGGTAAGCCAGACTTAGCCGTTAATTCCAAACCTAATTTCTCTTCTGCGCCCTCTAATATCTCCTCTAGTTCTTTCAGGCGCCTTTATCATTTTAGTACATATTGTAAGCGCCCAGGTCACAGTGTTAAAAAGTATTTTGAGAAGAATGTTCCGTCTAAGCCCGTCAACCTTCTTCGAGGTGGACCATTGGTGATCCTGCTTGCCTTCCAAGCCTAAAGGTGGTTGGAGAGTCTCATGTTTCTGCCCGCTCTCAGCTTGTTGTTTCAGAGGATGCCAATAAGGAGAGGGCTGTCAATATTGCAGGCAGGAAGTGGTACCGGTATGCTCGCGCTTGTTCCTGATGCCACTTTGCCTTCTGGAGACGTTGTCCAGGCGGCAGTTAGCAGCACTGTCCCTGCCTCTTCCTTTGCTCCATATCTGTATTTTGGCATGGTATTGTTGGATGGAGCCAAATTTCCTGTGAAACTTTTATGTGGCATTGGAGCTTTGTTATTGTGGGTAAGTTCTGAACTTAAAGTTCCAACTAAGGAGTTTGTATTGATTCATGGAGTAACTGGTGCAAAGGTCATCCCTGTGGTGATTGGAGACTTGAAATTTAACTTGTTAGATGGGCAAGCGTGCCTCAGGCTAGTTGACTCTCCCACTTCAAGGGATTGATCTGTTGCTGGGAACTGATTTGGCCAGCAAGAGTAACTGTATTGCCCCTGTATTGTCCGAGATGCTTGTGCCTGATGATCCACCACCGATTGATAAAGAGGATGTGGATGCTTGTTCGGCTTGTGCTGTGACCAGATCCATGGCACAAGCAGAGCAGAGCCAAGACAGTGTGCCACTCAGCAAAGAGGAGTCTGGTGATCCTGCGACCATAGTGGAAACTCGCTCAGAGACAGTGACTGAGGACACCAATGAGAGGGGCTCTGACAATTGCTATACCCTGGAAGATACATTCATGAATATACTTAACAATAACTCTCCTGTCCCAGTTGAGAAGGTGAGTGTTGAGAGATTGAAGGAGTTGCAGGCAGGTGACCCAGAGATTCAGAAACTGAAGGTAGCTGCAGTGGAGAATTGCGCCGTCGAAAATGGCAGTTGCTGTTATGTGAAGGATGGGGTATTGTGGAGACGCGGGTGTCCCTTATATGTTAGCGTTGATGATGGAGTTTGGGATTGTCATCATATTGCTGTGCCCAGTGCTTTTAGAAAAGAATTGTTGGAGTTGGCTCAGAGTACTCTCCTTTCAAGCCACGTGGGTGTGAGAAAGACTTTGGAGCTGCTGCTTGTGGAATTCTGCTGGCCGTGCATGGCTACAGATGTGGCCCATTTCATGTGGTGCTGCCATAATTGCCAGCTGGTGGGGAAGCCTAATCAACCCATACCTAAGTCGCCTTTCATTCCCGTTCCTGCCTTTGACTCTCCATTTACTCGTATTGTAGTTGATGTGGTGGGACCCCTGCCTCCAACATTCTCCGGTAATAGGTTCCTATTAACCATAATTGATTCTTCCACTAGATACTCTGAGGCTATCCCTGTTCATTCCCCAAAATCTAAAATACTGTAGTTGTTTGGACATTGCTTGATTTCTTAATTAAGTTTGGGTTGCCAAGGGAGATTCAGTCTGATAGAGGATCTAATTTTCTTTGAAATGGCTTCCTGCAGTCCTCTTTCAAATAGCTTCCTGCAGTCCATGTTCCAGCTTGGTATCATCCATGTGATGAGCAGTGCTTATCATCCCAAGAAGTAGGGTACCTTAGAAAGATACCACCAGACCTTCAAGACGATGCATCAGAAGTACTGCATGGAACACTCGAAGGACTGTGATCGAGGAGTGCCATTCCTCTTGTTTGCCACCCGTGAAATTCCCGAAGAGAATTCGGGTTTCTCCCCTAATAAGCTAGTATTTGCCAACAAGGTATGAGGCCCATTGTCCATCATTAAAGAGACTTGGTCAAGTGATTCCACCACAAGCCTTAGTGTACTTGAATTAGTTAGTGATTTTAAGAATAGGATGTCTAAATGCATGGAAGCGGCAAGAGAGAACTTAAAACAGGCTCAAGACAGCATGAAGAGGTGGTATGATAAGAAGGCTTGTTTGCAAGAATTTTAGGTTAGTGATGGAGTGTTAGTGCTACTGCCTTTTCAAGGACAGCCTATAGCTGGTAAGTTTTGTGGCCCTTATCCTGTGGTGCATAAAGTGAGTAGTAAACATCAGCTTTGCCATGTTAACATGCTGAAACCTTATTACTGTGATCCAGAGGCACCTGTACCTGTGCATCTAATCTTGCTTGAACAGAGTGAGGAGGTTCTCGGTGGTTTGGTAACCCAGGAAGAAAATGAGGATGACTTCGACTTCGATCCTGCAAGTGCCTGGCAGAGCAACGCCGAGGCCAGATTGTCCCTTAGTGAGAAGGTTTCGCATTTGCCAGAAGATCAGTCTCGACAACAATTAACACTTCTTTCTTCATTTAAGGATGTCTTTGGTAGCTCCCTTGGGTGGATGACCTGGATTAACCCCTTAACCACGGGGCATCACTTTCGTGACGCTTGGGAGCAAGGGATCATACCGCGGGGCGTTGCTTTCGTGATTCTGTGTTATTTTGAATTCACCCGGGCTTCCAAGTGGGGGCTTGTATTATCTATCAGTACTGCCAATGTCCAACACTAGTCAGCACTCCTAATCTCATCTGTACTCCCATCCACTGTTGACAATTTAGCCATTTCTCCCCTTTCTTGACTCCCCTCCCTACCCCCCCTCCATTACCCTATCCTCTCGCCTGCCTGGCCGTGCTATGCTAAGTAAATCTTCCCTAGAATTTTTCACTGATTTCATCCATTGAAATAAGCCCTATGCCCTATTCTTATACCAAATAATATATACAAGAAAGAAATAAGGTAAGTGAGAGTGCCATACACCTGGAATTGGCTAATTATCACCTGACAACACCTCACGTGCACTCGTTCGCTAATTTTGAAATATGCCGTATAATCTATTTTCGTAATAAATATACATATAAGGAGGGAAGGGAGAAGTCTAAGTGATATTTACATTCACCTGGAACTACCTAATTTATAATGTATTGTCTAGATTTCCTGCCAATCATTTCACTGCTATAAATTAGCTGTGTCAAGAGGCTAAACGTTGGCAGTACTGATTTCCTAGGTAGGCCACCACCCCGGCCCACCCTTATCAGTTCACTCTCATCTTCCAGTGTGGGGGTATGTCTGTTCACTCTTGCTAGCTTCAGGGCCTTTTCACCCCCATGCAAAGGGCCCTGTGACCTTTACCCCCTACTAAACCTCGTGTGGAAAGAGGTAAAGGGCTGACAATTGATAAAAGAGCGACTACGATCTTTCTATTGAGTAAAACAGTGCAAGTGGAATTGTAAATAATGTGTAAATAATGTGTAAACAGCAAGTGAAAGTAATGAATGTAAATATACGTGAACAGTGGAAAATAGTTTTATAAGTTACTTCAAGTGACAGTGCATAACACAGTGTAAATAAAATAGAAATGTAAATAACGTAAATAAACTAGAGAACGTAAATAGAGATGTAAATGAGTAGTAGTATAAGAATATGAGTATATACCCTAGGAGTAATGAAATTGAAAGTTTCACACTAGCATGTCTGAATACTATGAGTTATGAGAGTGAAATTGGAAGTGACATTCACTCTCAATGCTAGTATACAGGAGGAGAAAGTGAATGCTACGTATTTTACTGAAAGAAATTGAATCCCTACAGTGACAATAAACTAATACTACTGAAGGAGACTTATGGATAAAGACTGTAGATATATATAAGTGTTATATAGTAATAGAAATATAAAATGTGAGGGGTTTTATGAATAATACTTGACAGAGTACCAAGAGCGAACTAGCGCAAGTGCGATGGTCAGACGCGCTCGTAATTTTCATTGCTTTCACAGTGTTTTTTTTTTGGGAGTATGGATCCCAAACTACTTGAAAATCATAGAGCAGTGTTTATAGTGTTAATATCTGGCTGTGGTAATCATATTCCGGGTTGTCGGGAAGTGTAAAGTGGAGATTTCGTTACCCAACTTCAGAGGTCTCCACAAGTCCTACGGTAACCGACGAAGGCTCAACAAACATTCCAGGAGAAAGCTGAAGGTATGTGCCATAAGCATATTTAATTTTAATATTCTAGGACTAATAACTGATTTTTGGCAAATATTTTTTGAGAGTCTGTCGGAGTCCGAATAACCCTGCGGCACACGCAAAACATTGGTAAACATGCCCGCGGTGTAGGGGTTAAGCATGATGTCTACACGTGATGTGCTCCCTGCTAAGAGTCCGCCTCATTGTCTCTGTCTCTTTGCGTCTTGGAGTCCTTCGCCAGGAGTTGGAGTTCATGCTGGACAACAATCTTATCTCCCTTGCGTGAGCCCGTGGAGCTTCCATGTGATCCTGCAGCCCAAGCCTGACAGTACAGCGAGATTCTGCATCAGCAACCGCAAAATCAATGCTCTGAGTAGGACTGACACTTATCCCCTGCCTCAATTAGAAGACTGTGTTGACCACATAGGTTCATCCTGCTACATTACAAAGCTGCATCTTAACCCCTAGGGTATGCAATTCTCCAGCCTCAACTACCCCCCGAGGATTCTGAAACAGGCCTATTTTTCGACTTTCTCAAAGGTTAAAAGTTTTATGCCTGATTTATAGAGCTTGAATTTACACACCTGAAAAGGCAAACCCCAACCTCCTAGACCCAATAGTTACCAAGCTATGGCCCGTCAAAGTTGATAATAGTTACCCGTTATGGCCCTGGCAAGAAAGAAAATACGCCGCTCGCACCTGTTTTCTTTCATAAAAATACTTAAAAAAATCACCCAAATCAATTTTTTTTGGTGTGTACAGATGTTATAAACCATTGTAATGTGCTTAGAAAAAAATAAAATGGTGACAAACCCCCCAAATAAAGATGATAAATAGTAAAAATTACCCTCCCCTCCCCTCCCCTCCCTGCCGAACTGTCAAATCTAGCTAGGGAAAATGGTCATGAACCCCCCAATAAAAATATGATAAATAGTAAAAATTATCCTCCCCTCCTTTCCCCTCCCCATACCTCCAGTCCCCTCCCTACCCTTCCCTTCCCTCTCCTCCTCTCTCCTCCCCTTCCCTCCCCTCCCCTCGCCTAACCTCCCCTTGTCCCCTCCCCTCCCCTCCGAGCTGTCAGATCTAGCTAGTTTTCGTTTCGTTTTTCACTCTCACCTTAAATGTCTAGACCAACTGCCTAGCCCCGGGCTCCTATGCTCCTCATGGGGTAATGTAGGATTGGATGATGGATGGATGGATGGATTGTTTTTGAAGGCTCCAACATGCTTGCATGCGTCGGCATAAAATAAAATTTATTTTTTGAGTGGGTTTCGAATAAAGACAGCTAAAATAATTGTGGTGTGCATATCTGTATGCAAAGACACGAACAAATTACAGGTAATGATTCAAAAACACGCGCCATAAAGCGTAAAAAATACGCAATATATTTGAGGCCGGGGAGGTAAAGATACGGCGTGCTGGGGATGGGGTGGAGGTGGGGGGTGGGAGTGGAGGTGGGGTGGGGGGGGTAAGGCCAGGAGGGGGTGATGGGGATGGTGAGATGGGAGGAGACCACCACAAGACACAAAGGAAGGGCCCCAAAGGAGTACATTGACATGGAGGGAGGGAAGGGGGGAAATACCCTTCCCTCAAATGACTGGGAGGGGGGACATGGGGGGGATCCACATGAGAGGAGGGGATGCATAAGGAGGGGGTGGGAGGGGTGGTGATGGTGGTAAGAATGGTGGGAGGTAGGGTAGTATCAAGGTAGTGGGGTAGAGGGATGTGGCAAGAGGGAGGTGGGGGATACACCCCCCACCACCTGGGTACAGGCTTGGGTCCCCCAGTGGTGTGTCCAACACAGTTCTGATTGGTTAGAAGCCATCTACGTCACAGCTGTGGTGAAGCCAGCTGCCACCAGTTTTTTGTGGATGTTGCACGATTGGTGTTGCTCGTCCTTTTAAGAAATTGCGCAAAAAGCTCGATTGATGAACTTAGTACTTTAGGGGTTAAGAAGGGCTTCTGGCAGGTGCCCTTGATGGAGCGGATGAAAGAAGTCTTGTGTTTTATGGCAGATGGTCAAATTTATCGCTGTAATGTGATGCCTTGGTTACCTTTCAGAGACGTATGAACCAAGTTGTCAGTGGGCTTCCAAATGTTTAGTGTATTTGGATGATATAGTAGTGTTCAGTGATACTTGGGAAGACTACCTGGAACAGTTAAATAAGTTGCTTTCAAGGCTCTGAGAAGCTCACCTTGTTGCAATTTTAAAGAAATGTGAATTTGTTCAGGCTCAAGCTCAATACCTTGGGTACGTAGTTGGTCACAGTCGTGTCTGCCCCCCCCCCCCTTCATCAAAGGTGGAGGCTGTAAAGAACTTTGCCACACTGTTGGTTATTACAGACGATTTATTAACCCTTAAAGTACCATGACTGATGATCATCAGTTTTCAAGTTAGACGTTCATGGAAGGTCTGTCAAAAACTACCGAGCATTAAGTCAGCCCCTTTTATGACATAAATGGTTCCTGCCTAATGAGAACTAGGAGATGAGGTGGTGGGAAGGAAGATTCCACCCCCTCACTAGGTCTTTGAGGGGAGTCCCCCCCCCCAGCCACTTCACCTACCTCTGGCTGATTGGATACAGCCTGCTTTGTCCCTTTCCACCAAACTACTCACCAATACCACATTTACATCATATGGGGGGGTGTCTAATGCCTGCTTGCCCCCCATTTGTATCGAATGACGTGGCAGTTTCCCTGTGTGTACTTCCTCTCAGCGTAATATTGAGAATATATGGAGTGGAGGGGAAATTGTTGAGTGCTGTGAAGAGTATGTACGAGGGAGCTAGGGCTATGGTGCGAGTGGATGGTGAGCTGAGTGAGTTCTTTGATCTCAATGTGGGACTGAAACAGGGGTGTGTGATGTCTCCATGGCTGTTTAATATATATATGGATGGGGTTGTAAAGGAGGTGCAAGGTAGGGCAGTGGATGTGGGGGTGGCCCTAATGAATGAGGGTGAGATTTGGAAGCTTCCGGTGTTGCTGTTTGCTGATGATACAGTATTGTTGAGCGAAGATGAATGGGAGTTGCAAGGTTTGGTGAATGAATTTGGGACAGTGTGTAGGAGGAGGAAGCTGAAAGTTAATGTAAACAAAAGTAAAGTTATGGTGTTTGAGAGGAATGAAGTCACAGAGTGTGCAGTGAGATTGGATGGTGAGGATATGGAGAATGTGAGTGCATTCAAGTACTTGGGTAGTGTGATGAGTAAGGATGGAACTTTGGGGGATGAAGTACGTGAAAGGGTACAGCAGGGAAGAAAGGTTGTTGGTACACTGAAAGCAGTGATGAGAAATAGGGAGGTGAGTATGGAAGTTAAGAAGTCACTGCATGATGGTATTGTGATCCCTACCCTGACGTATGGAAGCGAGGCATGGACCTTGCAAGAGGGGAACAAGTCAAGAGTGAGAGCAGTGGAAATGAGTTACTTGAGAGGAGCATGTGGAGTGACGTGGAGGGACAGGTTGACGAATGAAGAAGTGAAGGAATGTTGTGGGGTAGATGTGGATGTGATTGAAAAGATTAGGAGAAATACACTGAGGTGGTTTGGACATGTGGAGAGAATGGAGAATGAAAGACTGACTAAGAGGGTGTATGTAGGTGAGGTGGAGGGAGGGAGAGGGAGAGGTAGACCGAGGATGAGGTGGAGGGATGGAGTTGAGAGGTATATGAGGAAGGGGGGGGTGAGTTGGGGGGAGGGGAGTCAAATGGTGGGTGACAGAGTGACTTGGAGGCGTTTTGTCTGCGGCCACCCTTTGCGGGATTAGGGCGTCGGGCTATAGATAGATAGATAGATAGTAATATCCCCCACATCACCTCCCCCGCATAAGGGGTGTGTCTCATCCCCCTCACCCCCACCAGAGATCCCCCACCCCACCTTCACCTTCCTCCCTCCCTATCCTTTGCCCTGAATGTGATGCGGTAATATCCCTGCCATGATCAGCATGTGTCTACTCTTACCTTTTTTTTTTTTTTTTTCCCTTCATGCTGACACCTGCACCCAGTTTCATCAATGGAAACATATTTTACATTGATTTCATTGATTTTCGTAATTTTTTTCGTGAAAATTAGGCTTTTCCCAAATTTTTCGAGTTTGGATTATTTATTTATGGCATGGATGAGTGAAACTGTGCCTGCAGAGTGGAAAAAGTCTGTAATTGTACCCCTGTACAAAACTAAAAGGTGAGCGAAGTGAGTTCAATAATTATCGTTGCATAAGTTTGTTGAGTGCGGTAGGGAAGATATATGGAACAATTATTATAAAGTAAGAGAGATCTCAGAAGTCCTAGTGAGTGATGAACAGGGTGGCTTTAGGAGTGACAGAGGATGTGTGGATCAAGCATTTGCAGTGAGACAGATAGCAGAGAAGCCTTATAAGAAGGACCATAAGGTGTTTATGGCATTCATGGATCTGGAAAAAGCAAACAACAAAGTGGGCAGAGAGGGATTGTGGAAAGTTTTGTGCATGTACGGTGTAGATGGTAAGCTGCTAGGTGCCGTCAAGAGTTTTTATGATGGTAGTGAGGCATGTGTAAGGGTTAATGGGCATCTAAGTGAATGGTTCACGGTTGGTGTGGGCTTGTGACAAGGTTGTGTGATGTCCCTACAGTTGTTCAATATATATATGGATGAGATGATGAAAGAAGTAAAAACATGAGTAATGGAGAGAGGGAAGGCGCTGGTAATGAATGGTGATGGATGGAATATCGCAAGTTTATTGTAGGCTGATGATGCAGTACTGCTTGCAAATACCGGACAAGAGCTTGATAGGCCGGTGCAGAGTTTTGCTGGTGCCTGTGAGCGTCATGCCTTGAAAGTAAATGTAGAAAAGAATAAAGTGATGGTTATTGAGAGGGAAGGTGACTCCCAATGCGATGTTACAGTGAATGGAGAGAGACTGGAATTCGTGAGAGAGTTCAAGTACAGTACCTGGGTTCAGTAATAGAAAAGAGAAGAAAATGTGCAAAAGAAGTTGAAAGTAGAGTGACATAAGGAAGAAAGGTAGCTGGTGCAATGAAAGCCTTGATAAGAAACAGAGGCTTGAGTGTTGCAGCTGCACAAGGCTTACACGAAGGAGTGTTAGTGCCATCTTTAACATATGGATGTGAAACTTTGGTGTGGCATGAGAATGAAAAGTCAAGAGTAAGAGCAGTGGAGATGGGACTGCTGAGGAATGCATGTGGAGTACAGAGGGTGGATGGGATATGAAATGATGTGATTCGTGAAAGATGTGGAGTGAGGAAGTCAGTGGACACCAGAATCGAAGAGAGTGTACTAAGAGGGTATGGTCATGTGGAGAGAATGGATAACAATAGACTGGTGAAAAAGGTATATCTGAGCGAATCTGAAGGAGGGAGGAGGCGAGGTAGGCCAAGGAGAAGGTGGCGAGGCATGGTGGATGAGTGTGTGAGGAAGAGAGGTTTGGAAGTTGGTGATGCTAGTAATCTAATGAGAGATCAAGCTGGCAGGATAAACATTGAGAGAAGTGCATGATCAGGGATTTGGTACCCCTTTTTGACGTGGCAGCGTCCGGCTTGACTCTATTGGATACGTTTGTGTGAAGCTACAGAACGTGATGAATGTTTTTGGCGTATCCGGTAGAGCCTGGATTCCGGGGGCTTGAATGATGAGTGAATCGAAGCATGGCCTATTGGATTGGGCAACTTTGGGCTGTCTGGACATTACTACGCCTCACCCTGCCCTAGGGTGGGAAAGGAGTCAGAATGATGATGATTATTTATTTGTTTATTTATTAGGACCAACTTGCCTAGCCCCGGGAACCTACGCTCCTCATGGGACAACGTAAGATTGGATGATGGATGGATGGATGGATGTATTTATTTTTTTTACTCATGCTGACTCTTACACATAGTTTAACCCCTTAACCGCGGGGCGTCACTTTTGTGACACTTGGGAGCAAGGGATCATACCGCGGGGCGTCGCTTTTGTGATTCTGTGTTATTTTGAATTCACCCGGGCTTCCAAGTGGGGGCTTGTATCATCTATCAGTACTGCCAATGTCCAGCACTAGTCAGCACTCCTAATCTCATCTGTACTCCCATCCATTGTTGACAATTTAGCCATTTCTCCCCGTTCTTGACTCCCCTCCCTACCCCCCCCTCCATTACCCTATCCTCTCGCCTGCCTGGCCGTGCTACGCTAAGTAAATCTTCCCTGGAATTTTTCACTGATTTCATCCATTGAAATAAGCCCTATGCCCTATTCTTATACCAAATAATATATACAAGAAAGAAATAAGGTAAGTGAGAGTGCCATACACCTGGAATTGGCTAATTATCACCTGACAACACCTCACGTGCACTCGTTCGCTAATTTTCGCTGTTTATTTCCCCTTGAAATATGCCGTATAATCTATTTTCGTAATAAATATACATATAAGGAGGGAAGGGAGAAGTCTAAGTGATATTTACATTCACCTGGAACTACCTAATTTATAATGTATTGTCTAGATTTCCTGCCAATCATTTCACTGCTATAAATTAGCTGTGTCAAGAGGCTAAACGTTGGCAGTACTGATTTCCCTAGGTAGGCCACCACCCCGGCCCACCCTTATCAGTTCACTCTCATCTTCCAGTGTGGGGGTATGTCTGTTCGCTCTTGCTAGCTTCAGGGCCTTTTCACCCCCATGCAAAGGGCCCTGTGACCTTTACCCCCTACTAAACCTCGTGTGGAAAGAGGTAAAGGGCTGACAATTGATAAAAGAGTGACTACGATCTTTCTATTGAGTAAAACAGTGCAAGTGGAATTGTAAATAATGTGTAAATAATGTGTAAACAGCAAGTGAAAGTAATGAATGTAAATATACGTGAACAGTGGAAAATAGTTTTATAAGTTACTTCAAGTGACAGTGCATAACAGTGTAAATAAAATAGAAATGTAAATAACGTAAATAAACTAGAGAACGTAAATAGAAATGTAAATGAGTAGTATTATAAGAATACGAGTATATACCCTAGGAGTAATGAAAGTGAAAGTTTCACTCTAGCATGTCTGAATACTATGAGTTATGAGAGTGAAATTGAAAGTGACATTCACTCTCAATGCTAGTATACAGGACGAGAAAGTGAATGCTACGTATTTTACTGAAAGAAATTGAATCCCTACAGTGACAATAAACTAATACTACTGAAGGAAACTTATGGATAAAGACTGTAGATATATATAAGTGTTATATAGTAATAGAAATATAAAATGTGAGGGGTTTTATGAATAATAAATGACAGAGTACCAAGAGTGAACTAGCGCAAGTGCGACGGTCAGACGCGCTCGTAATTTTCATTGCTTTCACAGTGTTTTTTTTTTTGGAGTATGGATCCCAAACTACTTGAAAATCATAGAGTAGTGTTTATAGTGTTAATATCTGGCTGTGGTAATCATATTCCGGGTTGTCGGGAAGTGTTAAGTGGAGACTTCGTTACCCAAATTCAGAGGTCTCCACAAGTCCTACGGTAACCAACGAAGGCTCAACAAACATTCCAGGAGAAAGCTGAAGGTATGTGCCATAAGCATATGTAATTTTAATATTCTAGGACTAATAACTGATTTTTGGCAAATATTTTTTGAGAGTCTGTCGGAGCCCGAATAACCCTGCGGCACACGCAAAACATTGGTAAACATGCCCGCGGTGTAGGGGTTAATCAACAGAAACTTATTTTACGTTAATTTCATTGGTTTTGGTAAGGGTCTCAGTCGAAAGTGAGGATTCCACTGATATTTTCCTGATTTGTCTCGTTCCGTAAAGGGGGCGTTTTATAATCTTTGATGGGTGGTTTTGCGGTAATCATTAGGTCTAGGGGACTGATATTTTTTTTCTGTGCAAGAAACAAGGAAACAAAGGCCAGGAGCCCACAAACTGTTCCTTCCAAGAAGAAACAAAAACAATGCAAAAGAGAGCCAAATTCAAGATCCATTCATTTCGAGATGCCTGGACACACTGCATTTGAAACTCTGGAAATCATAGGAAGTAGGAAATACAGACAGAGAGAGACAGTTCCAGAGTTGACTTGTTGCATAAATGAAGGATTGGGAGTAACGGTTAACTCTTGCAATAGAAAGTTGGACAGAAAAGGAATGAGAGTTTGCTGCTAGACGAGTGCTACACGCCCATTGTAGAGGTGGAGGGATGCAAGCAGACAGTTCAGAGGAGCAGTGACCATTGAAGTAGTGATAGAAAAGAGATAAAGATGCAACAGTGCGGTGAAGAGACAGAGGTTGAAGGGAGCCAGTAAGAGGAGGAGAGTTGATGAGACAAAAAGCCTTTGACTCCATTGTATTGAGAAGAGCTGTATGTGGGGAGCCTCCCCAAACATGAGAGGTGTACTCTAAACAGGGTCGAATAAAACCCATGTATGAAGTCAACAACTGTGCAGAGGTAAAGAAGGTACGGAGTCGGCTTAGCACACCCAATCTCTTGGAAGGAGATTTTACTAGAGAAGAAATATGATCTTTCCAAGATAAGTCCCGAGTGAATGAAACCCCAAGCATGTTCAAGGATGATGCGGGATTGAGATGGATATTATTAAACATTAGTGGGTACTCCTGTGGAAGATTGTGTCAGGTTGATAGGTGTAAAAACTGAGTTTTTGGTGCATTAAAACAACAAGATTATTTTTGCTCCAGTCAGAGATACGAACCAAGTCAGACATTAGGTGTGCCATAGCCTCATCCCTTGTTTGTTGAAGTAACTGCTGAGATGGATGTTGCAAGAACCGAATGGAAAGGTGAAGGGTGGAATCATCAGCTTACAAGTGGATAGGGTGAGATGTACAGCTTAGAAGATCATTGATGAATAAAAGGAAGAGAGTTGGTGATAGGACAGAGCCCTGAGGAACACCACTGTTGATAGATCTAGGAGAAGAACGATGGCTGTCTACAACTGCGGGTATAGAACGACCAGAAAGGAAGCTGTAGATGGAAGCTCAGATAGAAGGATAGAAACTGTAAGAGGGCAGTTTGGAAATTAAAGATTCATGCCAGACTCGATTGAAAGCCTTTGAGATGTCAAGTGCAATGGCAACACTTTCGCCAAAGTCCCGAAAGAAGGATGACCAGGAATCTGAAAGGTAGGTGAGATGATCGTCCAGTGGAGCATCCCTGACAGAACCCATACTGACGATCAGAAAGAAAGTTGTGATAGGAGAGATGCATTAAAATTTTTCTGTCAAGAATTGACTCAAAAACTTTTGAGACACAGGATATTAAAGCAATTGGACAGTAGTTAGAGGGTTGGGAATGGTCACCCTTAATTGGGACTGGCTGAATGAAAGCAAACCTCCAGCAAGAAGGAAAGGTACAAGTTGAAAGATATACGTAAAATAGTTTACCTAGGCAGGGTGTAAGCATAGAAACGTAGTTCTTGAGGACAACAGAAGGGACTCCATCAGGCTTATGTGCCTTGTTAGTATTAAGGCCAGTGATGGCAGAAAATACATCAGCTGGAGAAATTTTAATGTCAGCCATGAGGAAGTCAGAAGGGGGGAAGTGATGGAGGAACAGCACCAGAATTGTCTAAGGTGGAATTGGAGGAGAAAGTCTAAGCAAAGAGATCTGCTTTATCTGTAGAAGAAATAGCTACAGAGCCATCAGATTAGTAAAAAGGAGGGAAAGATGATGAGGTAAAGTTGTTAGAAAGGTTTTTGTCAAGGTGCCAGAAGGAGCGGGAAGAATTCGAGTTGGAGAGTTGAGAGCATTTAGTACAGATGAAATTATTTTTAGCAGAGTGAAGAACAGACTTAGCACAATTCCAGGCAGAAACATAAACAAGATGTGATTCAGGGATGGGTTGGCTCTGGTACCTTTTGTAGCTCTGTCCTTGTTGTGGACAGCATTAGAACAAGCGTGATTAAACCAAGGCTTCCTTGCATTAGTCAGAGGATATGAGAAAGGAATGTATGCTTCCATGCCTGAGAGAATAACCTCCATAATGCGCAAAGCACACTCAGATGGCTCTTAGCCATGGAAGCAATAATCATTCGAAGGAAAATCAAAGAAGTACTGTCTGAGGGCCTCCCAATCCGCAGCTCCCAAGTGCCACAGTCGACATTTCTTGGGGGGATCCACAGGCAGTACCGGAGTGATAGGACAGGTCAAGGTAATAAGGTTGTGATCAGAGGAGCCCAACGGTGAGGAAAGATTAACAGTGTAAGCTAAAGGTTTAGTTTAAGGAAGAGGTCAAGTATGTTGGAGCTCGCTCCAAGGCAGTCAGGCTTATGGGTAGGGTGCTGTACAAGCTGCTCTGGGTTATTAAGAATGGAAAAGATGTAGGCTTGTTCACCAGGTGGATCAGTGAAAGGAGAGGAGAGCCAAAGGTGGTGGTGAACATTGAAATCTCCTAGAATGGAGATGCAGAGAAAAGAGAAACAGATAGAATGTGTTCCATCTTAGAAGTAAGGTAGTAGAAGAATTTTTCATAGTCAGTAGACTTAGGAGATACGTAAACAGCGTAGATATATTTAGTCAGAGAATGACAGGAAAGCTGAAGCCAGAGAGTAGAGAAATCAGAAGAATCAAGTTTAGGAACACAAGAGCAAGATAGGTCGTTGCGTACATATACACAACAGCCACATTTGGCTTTGAAATGAGTATAGAGAAAGTAGGAGGAAACAGAAAAGGGTTTACTGTCAGTTTCCTCGGACAGCTGAGTCTCTGTGAGGAAGAGTAGGTGAGGTTTAGAGGAGGAGAGGTGGTGGTCGACAGAGAGAAAGTTAGAGGAAAGGTCACGAATGTTGCAGAAATGAAGAAGAAGTGAGTCAGACAGTGGTTCCAGGCATCTTGCTGAGTTGTCACCGGGAGAGGGGCGGATGGGGGCATTTATGGTCCCCCCCCTGGGACTCCGAGGCCTGGTTATACTGTGCCATTCTTTTAAATTTTGAAAAGGAAGTGTAGTGTGTACTGTGCATGTAGAATGGTGTTGACATTTAGAGAAACTTGTATTGGAGAGCATGCTGGCCTACTCTCTGTGTTACTGAAACACTGAAAAGTTCAGCAAAGGGGGATGGTCAGGAACTAGTCCCGAGGGCTGATGAAACGGGAGCTCCAGCTCTCCCTGTCATCAGCTTTCCATCCACCTTGGGAGTACTGCCCTGCTCGACTTGTGCTACAGTCTACTCCTCATTGTTTACTTTACATTGTTTCCATCTGGAGCTTTTAGTGGGGGAATGGGTGGAGACTTGTTAAAGTTATTATTGAATGAACTGAGAGTTTACTGTAAGATTCTGGTATCATTAGGATTAATTAATAGTTTGGATCCTCGGTTGTGGAGAAAGTTTGATTTGATGAGATTTATTACTGGCTTTGTATGGTTTCCTAGCAGTTTTTAAGTGATTCAGGGATATATATATATTTTTTTTTTTTTTTTTTTTTTTAAGTAAGAGTTATATGCTAAGACTTTTGGATTGTTGCCCGGGCACAAATGCTGTTCAGTTATTCAGGAGAGTCAGATCTTTTAGTAAATTGTTGACTGGGTATGAACTATTCCATACCAGCTTATTTTCTGTATTGTGCTCAAGACAGTCTAAGACTTTTTGTATACTGTAAAACCTCTTCAGTCATCTTGTTGGGGGTCTGAGTTCCCCTTCCTGTGGAGCCCAGTTCATCCAAAAAATCAGTAATGAACTAACTCTCCCCCTAAATAGTCTAGATTAGCTGGTTTTGGTATATTTTCAGATGATTTAGCAACAGATTTTGTTAAATCATCCCAAATCAACACTTTATGCTAGTGTACTTTCTGACAAATTGCTAATCTGCAAATATATGAAGCCAGCAAAGCCGATACTACAAAAATTGAGGGATGATTGCTGTATAGTGAGATTTCTTAGGAAAATCAAATGATCATGCAGTATAAGTAATAAATCATATATCAGATGGTTGTGCAGCAAGAGCAATTTGTATGCTTTTCAGATAACAATGCTTATCTTTTTAATGATACCCATATATTGACAGAGGTCTCAAGAGTTGATCCCACTGTCTCTTCGGCCATTCTCAATGACGGGTGATGGACTAGACTCTGAAGCATTAAAGAGGAGGGTAACATCTGCCACTGCTACCACTGCTGGCATTCTCTATACTCAAGGTCTTCACAACTGCTATTATACCCATATCCTGGTTGATGAGGCAGGCCAGCTCACAGAACCAGAAACACTTCTTGTTATTGGGTAAGGAAAAGATCTGTAGCCATCAGATTAGCAAGAATTTTTAAAACTCAGGATTCATCCATCTTGTGATAAACTGTTTACAACAGAAATCATTCCCAAGTTACACAGGCATATATTATAAATAAAAGAAATGTGACATGAAGAACTGATGTGATATACCAATTTAGGCAAGGGCTGAAAACTGGAAGATAAGAAACAAAGCAGTTGTTGTTGTTGTTGATCAACACCTGTCTGGCTGAGCAGATCCATCAACCACCTGCAAACAACTGCCCCTGCAGGGCCATCCTGTGCAGTGAATTGATCTTTCCCTGCAGCTGGCACCTCACCATAGTGAGGTGTGGGGATTAGTGTGGAGGTTTGGTTCTTGGAGGGATGCCTGCATTTGTCTCTCTCCATCCAGTTAACAGATGCACCTTAGCAGGTTCCACTTTACTCTGTTGTTTGCATATATGTTTACCACCTAGCATCGTAAATGGTTTCCTGGGTTACAAGAAACCTTTAGGCTTGCCACACAGTTTAGAGTCACCCAAAGTGGAAAGGATAGTAATAAAAGTCGCAGGAAGGAAAGGCAGAAGTAGGAAGAGAGGGGGGCCGACACACAGAGAGGATGAGCAAGGGGAAGGAGGAAGCAGGCAGCATTACACTGAGTGAGTGGATGATGGTCACCACCACATTCAACCAGAAACGAAGCAGCAATGGATAGATATGAACATAGGGTAATGGAAAAATTTAGGTTTGTGACTAAGAAGGAGATTTGCAGAGTACATACAAGGAATATTTGGTTTAAAATGCTGAAGCTGTGTGTGGTGTTGCAATGGTGTGGACTAGTAAGAAGGTACAAGTAAGAAAGGCTGCAGGCTGTAGATGGCTTCGAAATCATGGAGTGTAGGGACGAGCAAAGAGAGTGGATTGGGTGTGGTAGGGTGGACTTGGCAATATTTCTTTGGGGTATTTAGAGGATTTTTGTTACCTGGGTGATATGTGCTTGGGATGGATGTAAAGAGTTTGGGTACTGCTACCTCTTCTGATATTAAAGAGACTCTCCTTTTACATGAAAGAAATATTATATGCATCCTATGTGAGAAATGCAATGATTTGTAGTAGTTAAACTCTGGAACCAAAGGGGTAGGACATGTAGGTTTGAGTGTACAGAGATGAGAATGGCCAGATGGATATATGTAGTGCCTCCTGAATGACCGAAATTGCATTGGCAGGATCGCAAGTGAGCTGCTGAGAGATTGGCTGGGAATTGGAGGCACTGATGATATCATGGATAGGGGAAGATTGAAGTTATTAAGCCATGTAGAGAGAATAGGGGATTAAAATTGGGTGAAAAGATTTGTTAGTGTTAATATGGAGAGTCTAGCATCAAGAGGCCTAAAAAGACTTGAGGTAAGGTTCTACAAGTGACCTCAGAGTTAAATTATTGATCATTGATGCTTCTGGAGATTGTGTAGCAAGGAGAATCACTGTCATGTTAACAAGGGTAACCACAAACATGTGCAGAGCCTCTCAAAACTAAACAAAACAGAAATGCAGAAGTGTATGAAGTCTAGACAGTGTTAATACATAGCTTTTGCTAATACTATTGTTTATTCACATTAACCAAAGGGAGATTTTAGAACTTCTGTAGATTACTTCCTTTAACTCAGTTGGAGAATGATTAATACCATAGCTTTTCATCCTTTCTCCATGGTAGGTGGGGGGCCCACCATCCACTCACTCAGTGTAGTGCTGCTTTGGATGTCTGCTCTTTCTTCCCTTCCTTCCTTCCTTCCTCTTTTGTCTTTCTTTCCTTCATTCTTTCCTCTTCCTTCTGCCTATGGGTGACTTTACATTCCCTCTTCCGTCTTTCTTTCTACACTCCCTCTTCTGTCTTTCTTTCCTTCATTCTTTTCTCTTCCTTCTGCCTGTGGGTGACTCTGCACTGAGTGACAGGCCAAATGGTTTCCTGTATGACCAAGAAACCATTTACTATGCTGGGTGGTAACCATATAACCAAATTATGGCACCTGGTGGTTTAGTGGGTAATTAAGGCACTCCAGTTGGATTGAGCCTATGTAGGTTTATATCCAAGGGGTGGTTGGGGTTTATCGCTCACGTATTGCCACTCAGGGATGAATGAGGCTGGTCACTATCATCTTCAATGCCAGGACCAACGTGCCTAGTCCCGTTCTCCTTTGCTCCTCATGGGGCAACACTGGATTGGATGATGGATGGATGGATACATCCTTTCTGTAGCACTGCTTCCTGACTAGCATCTTATTTTTGCATTAATCTCTTGTAATAGCACAGAATTTAAAACTTACAGTGTCATTTTTAGGCCAAGTTACAGGGGACAGCATAAATCCTTTGAGTACATAAAATTTGGATGAATTGTAATATGGCAACCACAGCAGGAGCCAAGAAGGCCGTCATGCACATTCAGCCCAAAGTCATAACTTAGGTGTCAGGGATATGTAAAAGTTAGAATAGCTACTTAGGATGTACTATAATTATGGTAGCTAATTAAATATAGTGAGTGTTAGTTTGAGGACAAACTAGAAAAGAATGAAAGTGGATGTGAGTTTACAGCATGTTTCATAAAAGTTCAAAACTACCCACAAATGAAAATAAGCATGTGTCAAGGAATGACATAAAAGATCTTCAACAGTCACTTAGATAACTGAGCAGTTGAGCAGTGGAGAGTGTTACCTTAGGAGTACACAGTAAGAAAAAAATAATCTAGAGCCAAGATGAGATGGTGTTATTGGTGCTGACAGCAGGGAAACCATGTACTGTGTGGCATTCCCTAGTACTCCCATTAGGAAAGCACAAAAACTACATCATATAGCAGTTGAAATGATAGAGGGCAAGACATCGATGACCCTGGGGAAGGTGATCATTTTATCTAAAGCAGATAAACTGAAGACAAGAATCAGTGCACCTTCTCTTTGGCACTCCTGAGCTTGTGATAATTCCTCCCCATATGGGTAGTGCTAGAAGCACTGTGTACCTGAGACCCTCTTCCTCATGGTGCTTTTAAACTGTGTACATGTAAAAAGTGTTTTTTTTTTTTTTTGCCTTACAGAAGCTTGTTCTTAACTGTACTGTGTTTCATATCTCAGAAACAAAACCATATATTTGCAATTCATAAGCTTTGTGAATATTAATCTGTGGCATATGTTAAATTATTCTCCAGAATCATTGAACCTGTGCTTGTTACTGTGGTTGCTTCAGTCTTTTCCATCTCCCTAGGCTGGTGAACCATAAATCAAGCCAGATAGTGCTCTGTGGGGACCCCAGGCAATTAGGACCAGTTGTTGTGAGCAGACTGGCTTCCAGTTATGGTCTCCAGCAGTCACTTCTGCATCGTTTGTGCCAGTCCGTCCTTTATCAGGTAATTCTTAATAAATACTGTAGTAGTTAATCAGGGACATCAGGGACAAGTGACTGGTCAGTCTTTCCTTAAATGTCAGGAATGATCAGTATATCCCCATCACTGCACACCTGATGGATCAGTATAGGATTACCTGGTAAATGATACTGAAAACTAAACAAAAATAGTATTATCTGTAGCTGTTGAATAATATCTGGCTAATGTAAATTGAAGTGTATACAGTAAACCCTCTCTAATTCGAACCTGAATAACTCAGATATCAGTTAATTAAGATCTATTTTGACCATCAGACAAATAATTTTAATTCGGATTGAAATTCGAATTAAGCAAGACAAGTCCGGAAAGGGTTCCAGTGATAAGTGGATGTGAACAGTTTTTGTAGTAATAAGTGTTGTAATAAATGTAATTTTTAAGAACTGTACAGTACCTTCGGCACAGGTAAGTGTGCTGTGCTCTACTATTGTTTTGCAAGACTTCATTATCAAGGTTTGACACAATTTTATTTATCGTGTTTTGCACTCTTTGAGTAAAAAGTAATAATATACAGTGCTGTTCAATGTTTTTATAAAAAAGCCATGTTTTAGTGAGCGTGGGTGTGATTTGGGGATAGGGGCAAGCATGAGCTCCAATGATTCGGATTTTTGGATAAATCGACATAGGGTTCCCCTCCAATTAATCTGAATTATAGGGGGTTTACTGTATACAGTCAGCACTCACATAATGCGCGATCCTATAGCCCGAACCTCACATAACACAGGAGGTAAGTTTTACATCCAAATTTAGTCACAATGCGAATATGATAAACATTACGTGGATGGAGGAAGCTCCCCATTTTTTTTTTTTTTTTTTTTTTTTAACACCATACTGTGCGGCGACGATAGACATAACCTGGCCAGAGGTCCTAAATTATGGTTCAAACAGTCATAGCGAGGCAAATTAAGATCATAACGCGGTGGGAACAGACACAACGCGGCCAGTGATAGTCATAGTGCAGGTTGCATCAGCCTATGATGTATTGCTATCACTTGTCTGTGCCGGATATTGTCATGGTCCACTGACCATATATGTATATAATCATCATATTGATTGGGTAGGCTCTGAGATTTTAGCAAGATCAAAAAGCTTTCATGAAAGAAATGTAATAGAATCTTGCTTAATTTCTGGCACATATGAAAAGAATGTAAACATGAGCTATGGTCATTTTAAGTGTGATATATTTTTAACTGAATTAATTCTAAAGCACTACCCCCCAGACTAACAATTGATTGTTCCTTGTCGTCTCCTGGTAGTGCAGTCACACGTGTGGGACACACCTACCATTAACCCTCAAGGTCTTAAGTTAAGCTGCAGTATTTACTCCCTTTTGTCAGGTGCATTCCTAAGGAGAAAAGTCAGGTACCTATTGTTCTGTGCATCGCTTATTTTTAATTCAGGTCATCCTTTGTTCTGTGTGCCACTCTCTGCTGCAAGTGTGCATAATTTAAGTCACATTATTTACCCCATTTGTCAGGTGTGTCACTAAGGTAAAAAGAAAGGTACCTATCGTTCTGTATATCAGTCAGTTTTAATTCAGCTCATCCTTTGTTCTGTGTGCCACCCCCTGCTGTGGGTGTACCTAAAAGACCTCTACA